>NW_027189520.1:0-159539 GCF_040958095.1 Procambarus clarkii | reverse complement strand
ATAAATCAAGTCATTGTAGTACACAACCTGTTCTCTTACAAACAAAACGCCGTCGCTTTTCGCTCTTATGCACTGTCAAGGATCACCCACCCCCCCCCCCCCCCCCAAAATAAAAATTGTCATACTGTACTAGAAATAAAAGCAGCTTGTATAAGTGACATACTGTCCAGTCCTGTTTTATTCTGTTTTCGGTCCTCTGGCTTAATCTGTTAAGTTAGGAGATGACATTTTAAATTAACCGTTTTCTTGACATTTTCAAACCTAAGAGGGTGGCCTGCATAGTAATCCTAATGTGGAACATAACAATGAATCTCTAATCTCTAGAAAAAAGATACCGAGTGCTTATATGTGTTGAGAGAGAGAGAGAGGAGAGAGAGAGAGAGAGAGAGAGAAGAGAGAGAGAGAGAGAGAGGAGAGAGAGAGAGAGAGAGAGAGAGAGACAGACAGACAGACAGACAGACAGACAGACAGACAGACAGACAGACAGACAGACAGACAGACAGACAGACAGACAACAGACAGACAGACAGACAGACAGACAGAGACTGAGAGAGAGAAACACACACAGACAGTTTCATAAATATTCTCATTTTATAGCTATTTGCTTTCAGTGACAGAGGTTTTTGTTATAATAGTATTGGTGTCTAACACTCACAATCTCTTTAGAAATTAAAGTGTGGCTCCAATGGAGCCGAGTTTGTTGGTTTGAGGCCAAGCCACCACCACAGGGCAGTAAGTAAGCCGTTTACTTGGAGGAGGTGTACTTGGTGACGGCCTTAGTGCCCTCAGAGACGGCGTGCTTGGCCAGTTCTCCGGGCAACAGGAGCCTTACAGCCGTCTGGATCTCCCGACTGGTAATGGTGGAACGCTTGTTGTAGTGGGCCAGGCGAGAAGCCTCGGCGGCGATGCGCTCAAAGATGTCGTTCACGAACGAGTTCATGATCGACATGGCTTTGGAAGAGATACCAGTGTCGGGGTGGACCTGCTTCAGCACTTTGTAGATGTAGATGCTGTAGCTCTCCTTCCTCCTGCGCTTCTTTTTCTTATCGCCCTTGGCAATGGCCTTCTGGGCCTTTCCGGCCTTCTTGGCAGCCTTTCCAGATGCCTTGGGTGGCATGATGATGCTCGTGCTGGCTGGCGTTGCAGTACAATAATGAACTTTTGCGCGAGTCGAGCTTTCCTTTTATATCCCGCTCGCGACTCAGCTCAGAGCGGGTCGCGTGGCGGAGCGCGCTGATTGGTCAGTGGCGGACTCCCTTGATCCTGAGCGGGGTATATAACACGAAGCTCGATCTGCGGGCCGGCATTAAAACACCACAAACCCACAACAGCAGCAGCAATGTCAGGACGCGGCAAGGGAGGCAAAGTGAAGGGCAAGTCAAAGTCTCGCTCCAGCAGGGCCGGACTTCAGTTCCCCGTGGGCAGAATTCACCGTCTGCTGCGTAAGGGCAACTACGCCGAACGCGTCGGTGCTGGCGCTCCTGTCTACCTGGCAGCCGTCATGGAATACCTCGCTGCCGAAGTTCTCGAGCTCGCCGGTAACGCCGCACGTGACAACAAGAAGACCCGTATCATCCCACGTCACTTGCAGTTGGCCATCCGCAACGACGAAGAACTCAACAAACTTCTGTCTGGCGTAACCATTGCACAGGGAGGTGTTCTTCCAAACATTCAGGCAGTTCTTTTGCCAAAGAAGACAGAGAAGAAGTAAGCACTTCTGCCACCCACCGCGACAAATACCATAACCAGGCTCCATCCGGAGCCACACACACTTTAATAGAGAGATTCAAGTAGACAATCAACTTTCAAACATTAATAATAACATTTATATTGATTTCATTTGGAATGTGTACATAACAAACAAACAAAACAAAATTATAGGGGATATTCAGCATCACTTGGAATATTAACCAATCATATAAATCCAATATATATTTTATATTTTACTTTAAGCGAGGAATTCATATTCTATCCATTTTTAATCATACAAATGAACAAAAGCAATTCTTCACTAGACGTAATGAATGAATAAATGATCAAGGTTTTAATGTGTTTCATGAATATATATATATATATATATATATATATATATATATATATATATATATATATATATATATATTATATATATATATATATATATATATATATTAATACTTGTGAACCAGAATATGTTTGAGCAGCAGCGATCGTGCCTGCCATTGGCCGAAGTGCAACAATTCAAATAATTTAAAGGGCCTGCTCGGGTATATAAGAGAGGCTGGGAGACTGGGGCCGGTGGTGTGGTGATGGGTGATGAGTGATGGTGTGGTGTGGTGTGGTGTGGTGTGGTGTTGTTAAGAGTTGATTTACGGCAGCCAGCCAGCCAGCCAGCCAGCCCTGCAGCCAAGGCAGGGCAAGGCAAGGCAAGGCAAGGCAAGGCCAGGCAGGCAGGCAGGCAGGCAGGCAGGCAGGCAGGCAGGCAGCCAGGCAGCCAGGCAGCCAGACAGGCAGGCAGGCAGGCAGGCAGGCAGGCAGGCAGGCAGGCAGGCAGGCAGGCAGGCCAGGCAGGCAGGCAGGCAGGCAGGCAGGCAGGCAGGCAGGCAGGCAGCCAGGCAGCAGGCAGGCCAGGCAGGCAGCAGCCAGCCAGCCAGCCAGCCAGCCAGCCAGCCAGCCAGCCAGCCAGCCAGCCAGCCAGCCAGCCAGCCAGCCAGCCCCCAGCCAGCTCCCACTTTGTATTTATATGCATTCAATTTATATTCAAACATTATATATGTTAAGGGCCTTGTTTTAGTGTTTATTTTAAAAATGACAAACATCGAGTCATTTTACCAGTCCTTTAGCGTTAACGGTGATGCATTTTAAAACTGAACATAAATCGCCTTTTCTGGATATATCAAATATCGAATCCGCTTAATGTGCCTACAATTCAATCATTCAAAAAATACATAATTTACATCAAGCCTTTTCATAGAACAGACAATAAGATTTGTACATGCAAAATAAAAAAAAAATCCTTTAAGTTATCAATACAATGTGAGAAAACTTTACTTTTATAACTAAAGTTGCACAATTATACCAACTCTATGGTGGCTGGGTTGTAAGGTGTGTGGCTGGTGTTTTGGAAGTCGCGAGTTCAAACGACCCAATGGGAATAATACTTTTTTTTTTTTGCCATACAATCTTCCTAATACTATTATGTAGGTTTGTGTGTGTGTTTTTTTTATTCATTCTTTGGTTTTATAGATGACATACATATTGACTCCTTTTACCGGTCCTTAATTAGGCTCTGGGGAAGCAATGGTGGTGGTGGTGGTGGTGGTGGTGGTGCATTTAAAACTAAACCAAAAATCACCAGTTCTGGACGCGTCAAATATCATATCCGCTTAATGTGTCTACAACCTAATTACTTAAAACTACACTATTTAATTCATTCATATCATGTGCATATTGGTCATTATGCTCATACAACCGACATCAAAATTTATTTTCATTATTAGAATCATACATTTCATCAAGTAATACAGATACAAAGAGATTTTCTTTCTGAGAAGACCGTTAGTATTGGCTTGCAGGCAGGCAGGCAGGCAGGCATTTGAGGGTTATTATTTCGCCTGTTGATTGGGGGGAGGGTTGATGTGTTAGGGGGTTTTCGGTTAGATGTGGTGGTGGTGATTGGTGGTGGTGGTGATTGGTGGTGATTGGTGGTGATTGGTGGTGGTGGTGGTGGTAGTAGGTGGGGTGGGGGGTGGGGGTGGGGGTGGGGGGGGGGGGTGGGGAGGGAGGGAGGGAGAATGATGGTCTGTGGATTCCTTCTCCGTACCCTTTACATATAAGCAAAAATATGCCTTCTTGTGGGTATAGAAACATTAACACAATTATATCAGTAACTGATATTGTAGCCTTTTAAACAGAAAAGATTTGTACATACAAATACTTTTTAATTATCATTTATTTGTGGAAATGGCATTTACGTCATTAAATTGATACCTCAGCATCAAGCTAGTGTCCTGCAGCAGTGGTCCAGTGGTAAAGTGTATATAAGTGATGCGTATTCTTGGAGTTGCGAGTTCAAACCCGGATTAAGCTATATATATATATACAACATGTTTTGTTTGGTTGTTTCGTTTTTGTATAAAGCCTCACACAATATCTATATTAAGCGAGTTTGTTTTAACATGACATACATATTAATTCATTTTACCAGGCCTTATTCCACACAACTCCGTGAATTTCCCGTGGAGCCAGCCATTCAAACAAAAACAAAACGAAACAAAACAAAACAAAACAAAAAACATTATTGCCAACAGCATTTGGTGTTCCCAGGCGGTCACCCATCCAAGTACTAACCAAACCCAACGTTGCTTAACTTCGCTGATCGGACGAGAAGCGGTGTTCTCAACGTGGTATGGCCGTTGGCATGAGACTGCCTACACATTGTGGCTAATAACCACTCTTTTTAAGTCATCGCGGCAGGATACGGACCTGCTTGTGGTGTCTTAATGGTAATTGTATCCTAACATATTTTTGTCTCCTTGCATGGATATTTAACATCGTTTATTCAGGTCTTGGGTTTATGTTCTTTCGCCATTTACAGACATTTTACATCTACCTACTTCCTCAGCCTGCCCTGCCAATTTCTAATGAATTTGTGGATTTTCTTTTGTAATACAAACATGTGTGTGCTCATCTGCTCTTCAGTGTTTTATGATATTTGTCTCATCTGTCCTGCTTTATGATACTTTTACAAAGAACATGAACAAATGCTTCTATTTTAGAGAAGATATGGGATCCAGGTTTCGGAGCCGTAAAACCAACCGTCGTGATTGGTGGACGAGTTGCCAGGTTGCAGCTTCTGTACCGTGCCGGCACATAAATAGGTTCGGCTCAAGCGGCGGCAGCATCATTCCCCCGTGACTGTCTGAGCGTCTCTCATCACCTTGGTTGGTTCATCATCATCATGGTAGAAGCAAAGCCTACCAAGAAGGGCTGCGGCTGCTGCTGCTGCTGCTGCTGTGGTGGCCACCACCAGGAAACCTCGCGTCCAGGTTGCTCACCCGAAAACTAGTCAAATGGTTCTAGCCGCGGTCGCAGCACTCAAAGACCGTAAGGGCTCGTCTCTACAAGCAATCAAGAAGTACGTTGTTGCCAACAACAAAGTCGAGGCTGCCAAGATCGCCATTTACATCCGAAGATTTCTCAAGAAAGCAGTGGCTGACGGCATTCTTGTTCAGACCAAGGGAAGTGGAGCTAGTGGATCATTCAAGCTGGCCGTAGCAGAGAAGAGGGCCGTTTCTAACTCCCAGAAAGCCACCACAACCAAGAAACCATCTACAGCAGCAAAGAAGGCCGTGGTAACTCCCAAGAAAGCCGCCACAAGCAACAAACCACCTACAGCCTTGAAAAAGAAGCAGCAGCAGCTTGTTGTTGGGAACAAAAAGCCCAAAATAAAGAGAGCTTCAAATCTCCCAACCACCCAAGGCAAAGAAAGCTGTCAAGAAAACAACAAAGGCAAAATAAACGACGACATGCAAGCAGCATGAATACACATGACAATAAACATCCAGGCCTCCCCCCTCAGTGGAGGGGCCTCATATGATTCCAAAAAGAGTTTTAGTTTTGTACACAAATAAATCATTACTTTTGGGGTAGATTTACTCTGTATATTATATATATATATATATATATATATATATATATATATATATATATATATATATATATATATATATATATATATATATATATATATATCATGGGTGAGGTGATATGGTACCAAAGTTTTGGGTAAGGTGATTGACATTTACACAAGATAAAACACGAACCAATGGGAATAAAAACATAAGAATGGAAGTAACTGCAGAAGGCCTATTGGCCCATAACACAAGCACTTCCTCTTGATGCTTCTATATTGGTTCAGGAGTCTTGAAGCTATAATAATATATATATATATATATATATATATATATATATATATATATATATATATATATATATATATATATATATATATATATATATATATGCACACAAAACTAAATAGTCTTGTTAGACAAATTGCCCCTATTAGAGGCAAGTTGACTAACAAGCCGAATGACTGGCAATTGTTTTGAATTTGAGTTAAATCTAACATAGAAATGTAATCAAACCTAACCTAACCTATGCTAACCCAAGCTAAGCTAAGCTAACCTAACCTAAGCTAACCAAGCTAAGCTAAGCTAACCTAACCTAACCTAGCTAACCTAACCTAACCCAGCAATTCATGATCTTAATATAATACTGTTAATTGGATAAACCAATTTGGAAAGAAATGTTCGAAAATAACAAAATTAACTGTGCTTGTTAGGAAAATTGGGCCTTGCATACTTGTCCCAATAGTGTGGTTCTCGCTTTTAGGTACGACATAAACGTATACCTAAGTTGAGAGAGAAAAAGATTCGCACTCAAACATGCATATCGATTGCCAGTCCTGAATTCTGGGTAGATATTCGTGTCCTCCCTTTTCATTTACCATCATTTGGATACTATCAAAACAGCTCTGAGAAGGATAAAATGAATAAAACGGGTAGCTCACTCATGTAAAAAGGAAGAGTTGGGAAAGATCTCTCTCTCTCTCTCTCTCCCTCCCTCACACCCCCCCCCCCCCCACCAATGATCCTGCTCTGCTAGTATATAACGTAACAAACCTTCCCCCCCCCCCCCCCCCAATCAGAGTCCCTTTAAGCATGCGAGGATAAAAAATAGATTTCATAAGACCCAATGTGCTAGCTGATATCAAAACAATTTATGTTATCGTCTATTAAGCCCTTCAGTAAAAAAGTATAGGGACCTAATTAGGTCCCGTTTTGAGGTGGTGGTGGGTGGAATCGATGGATTAGCCAAGCTCTTATCCGCCGAATCCGTAGAGGGTACGACCCTGGCGCTTCAGAGCGTACACCACGTCCATGGCAGTGACGGTCTTCCTCTTGGCGTGTTCCGTGTAGGTTACAGCATCACGGATGACGTTCTCGAGGAACACCTTCAGGACGCCACGGGTCTCTTCGTAGATGAGACCCGAAATACGCTTGACGCCGCCACGACGAGCTAAGCGACGAATAGCGGGCTTGGTGATGCCCTGGATGTTGTCACGTAGCACCTTACGATGACGCTTGGCGCCACCCTTTCCGAGTCCCTTGCCTCCCTTGCCGCGTCCAGTCATGGTGTTGTAGTTGTGTGAATCGAATTGACGAATGCCCGCACGATTTCCCGACTATATCCCATCAAGCGGACGTACTAGTAGCATTGCAACTCCTGCCTGCCCTTACTTTACGCTTGTGGTCGAGTAGACACGGCTTTCTCACAACGCTTTCAAACTGCAGTTGCCTACTCGTCTGTTTCACGTCCCTGTGAAATGACTTTTGCACAAATCCAAAAAATAGAGCAAAATCAGCAGATAATAGTGATTGAGGTGAGCCGCCTGTTGGCTGCAGCCAGAGGAAGGAGGGGAGGGGCAACGGGGTGACGTAGGCGAGTCGAGCAGCCAATGGCGCTCGAGCAAGCGCCTCGAGACGGCGTATATAAGCAAAAATTTTCGGCGCCGGCCATCACAAACCACAGTTGTTCACCATGGCTCGCACCAAGCAGACTGCTCGCAAGTCCACGGGAGGCAAGGCTCCTCGTAAGCAGCTGGCCACCAAGGCAGCACGCAAGTCTGCTCCTGCCACAGGGGGTGTGAAGAAGCCTCACCGTTACAGGCCCGGAACGGTCGCCCTGCGTGAGATCCGTCGTTACCAGAAGAGCACCGAGTTGCTCATCAGGAAACTTCCCTTCCAGCGTCTGGTGCGCGAGATTGCCCAGGACTTCAAGACAGATCTTCGCTTCCAGTCGTCTGCCGTCATGGCTTTACAGGAGGCATCCGAGGCTTACCTGGTCGGTCTCTTCGAGGACACTAACCTCTGTGCCATCCACGCCAAGCGTGTCACCATCATGCCAAAGGACATTCAGCTTGCTCGCCGTATCCGTGGAGAGCGTGCATAAGCTAAATCGACCACCCTAGTATACACCAAACTCGGCCCTTCTCAGGGCCAAAATATCCTTCTAAGGAGATTTCAGACATTCCTAGCATCAGTCATATGAATTAACCTTCATCTACACATATAATAAATAAATAAAATTAAAAAATAAATAAATACACTAATTTAGGTGTCATACATACACGTGATATCAATAAATCAAGTCATTTGTAGTACAACCTGTTCTCTTACAAACAAAACGCCGTCGCTTTTCGCTCTTATGCACTGTCAAGGATCACCCACCCCCCCCCCCCCCCCCAAAATAAAAATTGTCATACTGTACTAGAAATAAAAGCAGCTTGTATAAGTGACATACTGTCCAGTCCTGTTTTATTCTGTTTTCGGTCCTCTGGCTTAATCTGTTAAGTTAGGAGATGACATTTTAAATTAACCGTTTTCTTGACATTTTCAAACCTAAGAGGGTGGCCTGCATAGTAATCCTAATGTGGAACATAACAATGAATCTCTAATCTCTAGAAAAAAGATACCGAGTGCTTATATGTGTTGAGAGAGAGAGAGAGAGAGAGAGAGAGAGAGAGAGAGAGAGAGAGAGAGAGAGAGAGAGAGAGAGAGAGAGAGAGAGAGAGAGAGAGAGAGAGAGACACACACAGACAGACAGACAGACAGACAGACAGACAGACAGACAGACAGACAGACAGACAGACAGACAGACAGACAGACAGACAGACAGAGACTGAGAGAGAGAAACACACACAGACAGTTTCATAAATATTCTCATTTTATAGCTATTTGCTTTCAGTGACAGAGGTTTTTGTTATAATAGTATTGGTGTCTAACACTCACAATCTCTTTAGAAATTAAAGTGTGGCTCCAATGGAGCCGAGTTTGTTGGTTTGAGGCCAAGCCACCACCACAGGGCAGTAAGCCGTTTACTTGGAGGAGGTGTACTTGGTGACGGCCTTAGTGCCCTCAGAGACGGCGTGCTTGGCCAGTTCTCCGGGCAACAGGAGCCTTACAGCCGTCTGGATCTCCCGACTGGTAATGGTGGAACGCTTGTTGTAGTGGGCCAGGCGAGAAGCCTCGGCGGCGATGCGCTCGAAGATGTCGTTCACGAACGAGTTCATGATCGACATGGCTTTGGAAGAGATACCAGTGTCGGGGTGGACCTGCTTCAGCACTTTGTAGATGTAGATGCTGTAGCTCTCCTTCCTCCTGCGCTTCTTTTTCTTATCGCCCTTGGCAATGGCCTTCTGGGCCTTTCCGGCCTTCTTGGCAGCCTTTCCAGATGCCTTGGGTGGCATGATGATGCTCGTGCTGGCTGGCGTTGCGATACAATAATGAACTTTTGCGCGAGTCGAGCTTTCCTTTTATATCCCGCTCGCGACTCAGCTCAGAGCGGGTCGCGTGGCGGAGCGCGCTGATTGGTCAGTGGCGGACTCCCTTGATCCTGAGCGGGGTATATAACACGAAGCTCGATCTGCGGGCCGGCATTAAAACACCACAAACCCACAACAGCAGCAGTAATGTCAGGACGCGGCAAGGGAGGCAAAGTGAAGGGCAAGTCAAAGTCTCGCTCCAGCAGGGCCGGACTTCAGTTCCCCGTGGGCAGAATTCACCGTCTGCTGCGTAAGGGCAACTACGCCGAACGCGTCGGTGCTGGCGCTCCTGTCTACCTAGCAGCCGTCATGGAATACCTCGCTGCCGAAGTTCTGGAGCTCGCCGGTAACGCCGCACGTGACAACAAGAAGACCCGTATCATCCCACGTCACTTGCAGTTGGCCATCCGCAACGACGAAGAACTCAACAAACTTCTGTCTGGCGTAACCATTGCACAGGGAGGTGTTCTTCCAAACATTCAGGCAGTTCTTTTGCCAAAGAAGACAGAGAAGAAGTAAGCACTTCTGCCACCCACCACGACAAATACCATAACCAGGCTCCATCCGGAGCCACACACACTTTAATAGAGAGATTCAAGTAGACAATCAACTTTCAAACATTAATAATAACATTTATATTGATTTCATTTGGAATGTGTACATAACAAACAAACAAAACAAAATTATAGGGGATATTCAGCATCACTTGGAATATTAACCAATCATATAAATCCAATATATATTTTATATTTTACTTTAAGCGAGGAATTCATATTCTATCAATTTTAATCATACAAATGAACAAAAGCAATTCTTCACTAGACGTAATAAATGAATAAATGATCAAGGTTTTAATGTGTTTCATGAATATATATATATATATATATATATATATATATATATATATATATATATATATATATATATATATATATATATATATATATATATATATATATATTTAATACTTGTGAACCAGAATATGTTTGAGCAGCAGCGATCGTGCCTGCCATTGGCCGAAGTGCAACAATTCAAATAATTTAAAGGGCCTGCTCGGGTATATAAGAGAGGCTGGGAGACTGGGGCCGGTGGTGGGTGATGGGTGATGAGTGATGGTGTGGTGTGGTGTGGTGTGGTGTTGTTAAGAGTTGATTTACGGCCGGCCAGCCAGCCAGCCAGCCAGCCAGCCAGCCAGCCAGCCAGCCAGCCAGCCAAGCCAGCCAGCCAGCCAGCTGCAGCCAAGGCAGGGCAAGGCAAGGCAATAACAGGACAGGACAGGACAGGCCAGGCAAGGCAAGGCAAGGCAAGGCAAGGCAAGGCAAGCAGGCAGGCAGGCAGGCAGGCAGGCAGGCAGGCAGGCAGGCAGGCAGGCAGGCAGGCAGGCAGGCAGGCAGGCAGGCAGCAGGCAGGCAGGCAGGCAGGCAGGCAGGCAGGCAGGCAGGCAGCCAGCCAGCCAGCCAGCCAGCCAGCCAGCCAGCCAGCCAGCCAGCCAGCCAGCCAGCCAGCCAGCCAGCCAGCCAGCCAGCCAGCCAGCCACTCCCACTTTGTATTTATATGCATTCAATTTATATTCAAACATTATATATGTTAAGGGCCTTGTTTTAGTGTTTATTTTAAAAATGACAAACATCGAGTCATTTTACCAGTCCTTTAGCGTTAACGGTGATGCATTTTAAAACTGAACATAAATCGCCTTTTCTGGATATATCAAATATCGAATCCGCTTAATGTGCCTACAATTCAATCATTCAAAAAATACATAATTTACATCAAGCCTTTTCATAGAACAGACAATAAGATTTGTAGATGCAAAAAAAAAAAAAAATCCTTTAAGTTATCAATACAATGTGAGAAAACTTTACTTTTATAACTAAAGTTGCACAATTATACCAACTTCTATGGTGGCTGGGTGGTAAGGTGTGTGGCTGGTGTTTTGGAAGTCGCGAGTTCAAACGACCCAATGGGAATAATACTTTTTTTTTTTGCCATACAATCTTCCTAATACTATTATGTAGGTTTGTGTGTGTTTTTTTTTATTCATTCTTTGGTTTTATAGATGACATACATATTGACTCCTTTTACCGGTCCTTAATTAGGCTCTGGGGAAGCAATGGTGGTGGTGGTGGTGGTGGTGCATTTAAAACTAAACCAAAAATCACCAGTTCTGGACGCGTCAAATATCATATCCGCTTAATGTGTCTACAACCTAATTACTTAAAACTACACTATTTAATTCATTCATATCATGTGCATATTGGTCATTATGCTCATACAACCGACATCAAAATTTATTTTCATTATTAGAATCATACATTTCATCAAGTAATACAGATACAAAGAGATTTTCTTTCTGAGAAGACCGTTAGTATTGGCTGGCTGGCAGGCAGGCAGGCAGGCAGGCATTTGAGGGTTATTATTTCGCCTGTTGATTGGGGGGAGGGTTGATGTGTTAGGGGGTTTTCGGTTAGGTGTGGTGGTGGTGATTGGTGGTGAGTGGTAGTGGTGGTGGTGGTGGTGGTGGTGGTGGTGGTGGTAGTAGGTGGGAGTTGGGGGGGGGGGGGGGGGGGGGGGGGGAGGGAAGGGGAGGGGAATGATGGTCTGTGGATTCCTTCTCCGTACCCTTTACATATAAGCAAAAATATGCCTTCCTGTGGGTATAGAAACATTAACACAAATTATATCAGTAACTGATATTGTAGCCTTTTAAACAGAAAAGATTTGTACATACAAATACTTTTTAATTATCATTTATTTGTGGAAATGGCATTTACGTCATTAAATTGATACCTCAGCATCAAGCTAGTGTCCTGCAGCAGTGGTCCAGTGGTAAAGTGTATATAAGTGATGCGTATTCTTGGAGTTGCGAGTTCAAACCCGGATTAAGCTATATATATATATACAACATGTTTTGTTTTGGTTGTTCGTTTTTGTATAAAGCCTCACACAATATCTATATTAAGCGAGTTTGTTTTAAACATGACATACATATTAATTCATTTTACCAGGCCTTATTCCACACAACTCCGTGAATTTCCCGTGGAGCCAGCCATTCAAACAAAAACAAACGAAACAAAACAAAACAAAACAAAAAACATTATTGCCAACAGCATTTGGTGTTCCCAGGCGGTCACCCATCCAAGTACTAACCAAACCCAACGTTGCTTAACTTCGCTGATCGGACGAGAAGCGGTGTTCTCAACGTGGTATGGCCGTTGGCATGAGACTGCCTACACATTGTGGCTAATAACCAACTCTTTTTAAGTCATCGCGGCAGGATACGGACCTGCTTGTGGTGTCTTAATGGTAATTGTATCCTAACATATTTTTGTCTCCTTGGCATGGATATTTAACATCGTTTATTCAGTCTTGGGTTTATGTTCTTTCGCCATTTACAGACATTTTACATCTACCTACTTCCTCAGCCTGCCCTGCCAATTTCTAATGAATTTGTGGATTTTCTTTTGTAATACAAACATGTGTGTGCTCATCTGCTCTTCAGTTTTTATGATATTTGTCTCATCTGTCCTGCTTTATGATACTTTTACAAAGAACATGAACAAATGCTTCTATTTTAGAGAAGATATGGGATCCAGGTTTCGGAGCCGTAAAACCAACCGTCGTGATTGGTGGACGAGTTGCCAGGTTGCAGCTTCTGTACCGTGCCGGCACATAAATAGGTTCGGCTCAAGCGGCGGCAGCATCATTCCCCCGTGACTGTCTGAGCGTCTCTCATCACCTTGGTTGGTTCATCATCATCATGGTAGAAGCAAAGCCTACCAAGAAGGCTGCGGCTGCTGCTGCTGCTGCTGCTGTGGTGGCCACCACCAGGAAACCTCGCGTCCAGGTTGCTCACCCGAAAACTAGTCAAATGGTTCTAGCCGCGGTCGCAGCACTCAAAGACCGTAAGGGCTCGTCTCTACAAGCAATCAAGAAGTACGTTGTTGCCAACAACAAAGTCGAGGCTGCCAAGATCGCCATTTACATCCGAAGATTTCTCAAGAAAGCAGTGGCTGACGGCATTCTTGTTCAGACCAAGGGAAGTGGAGCTAGTGGATCATTCAAGCTGGCCGTAGCAGAGAAGAGGGCCGTTCTAACTCCCAAGAAAGCCACCACAACCAAGAAACCATCTACAGCAGCAAAGAAGGCCGTGGTAACTCCCAAGAAAGCCGCCACAAGCAACAAACCACCTACAGCCTTGAAAAAGAAGCAGCAGCAGCAGCTTGTTGTTGGGAACAAAAAGCCCAAAATAAAGAGAGCTTCAAAATCTCCCAAACCACCCAAGGCAAAGAAAGCTGTCAAGAAAACAACAAAGGCAAAATAAACGACGACATGCAAGCAGCATGAATACACATGACAATAAACATCCAGGCCTCCCCCCTCAGTGGAGGGGCCTCATATGATTCCAAAAAGAGTTTAGTTTTGTACACAAATAAATCATTACTTTTGGGGTAGATTTACTCTGTATATTATATATATATATATATATATATATATATATATATATATATATATATATATATATATATATATATATATATATATATATATATATATACATGGGTGAGGTGATATGGTACCAAAGTTTTGGGTAAGGTGATTGACATTTACACAAGATAAAACACGAACCAATGGGAATAAAAACATAAGAATGGAAGTAACTGCAGAAGGCCTATTGGCCCATAACACAAGCACTTCCTCTTGATGCTTCTATATTGGTTCGGAGTCTTGAAGCTATAATATATATATATATATATATATATATATATATATATATATATATATATATATATATATATATATATATATATATATATATATATATATATATATATATATATATATGCACACAAAACTAAATAGTCTTGTTAGACAAATTGCCCCTATTAGAGGCAAGTTGACTAACAAGCCGAATGACTGCAATTGTTTTGAATTTGAGTTAAATCTAACATAGAAATGTAATCAAACCTAACCTAACCTATGCTAACCCAAGCTAAGCTAACCTAACCTAACCTAAGCTAACCCAAGCTAAGCTAAGCTAACCTAACCTAACCTAAGCTAAGCTAACCTAACCTAACCCAGCAATTCATGATCTTAATATAATACTGTTAATTGGATAAACCAATTTGGAAAGAAATGTTCGAAAATAACAAAATTAACTGTGCTTGTTAGGAAAATTGGGCCTTGCATACTTGTCCCAATAGTGTGGTTCTCGCTTTTAGGTACGACATAAACGTATACCTAAGTTGAGAGAGAAAAAGATTCTCACTCAAACATGCATATCGATTGCCAGTCCTGAATTCTGGGTAGATATTCGTGTCCTCCCTTTTCATTTACCATCATTTGGATACTATCAAAACAGCTCTGAGAAGGATAAAATGAATAAAACGGGTAGCTCACTCATGTAAAAAGGAAGAGTTGGGAAAGATCTCTCTCTCTCTCTCTCTCCCCCTCACACCCCCCCCCCTCCCCACCAATGATCCTGCTCTGCTAGTATATAACGTAACAAACCTTCCCCCCCCCCCCCCCCCCAATCAGAGTCCCTTTAAGCATGCGAGGATAAAAAATAGATTTCATAAGACCCAATGTGCTAGCTGATATCAAAACAATTTATGTTATCGTCTATTAAGCCCTTCAGTAAAAAAGTATAGGGACCTAATTAGGTCCCGTTTTGAGGTGGTGGTGGGTGGAATCGATGGATTAGCCAAGCTCTTATCCGCCGAATCCGTAGAGGGTACGACCCTGGCGCTTCAGAGCGTACACCACGTCCATGGCAGTGACGGTCTTCCTCTTGGCGTGTTCCGTGTAGGTTACAGCATCACGGATGACGTTCTCGAGGAACACCTTCAGGACGCCACGGGTCTCTTCGTAGATGAGACCCGAAATACGCTTGACGCCGCCACGACGAGCTAAGCGACGAATAGCGGGCTTGGTGATGCCCTGGATGTTGTCACGTAGCACCTTACGATGACGCTTGGCGCCACCCTTTCCGAGTCCCTTGCCTCCCTTGCCGCGTCCAGTCATGGTGTTGTAGTTGTGTGAATCGAATTGACGAATGCCCGCACGATTTCCCGACTATATCCCATCAAGCGGACGTACTAGTAGCATTGCAACTCCTGCCTGCCCTTACTTTACGCTTGTGGTCGAGTAGACACGGCTTTCTCACAACGCTTTCAAAACTGCAGTTGCCTACTCGTCTGTTTCACGTCCCTGTGAAATGACTTTTGCACAAATCCAAAAAATAGAGCAAAATCAGCGATAATAGTGATTGAGGTGAGCCGCCTGTTGGCTGCAGCCAGAGGAAGGAGGGGAGGGGCAACGGGGTGACGTAGGCGAGTCGAGCAGCCAATGGCGCTCGAGCAAGCGCCTCGAGACGGCGTATATAAGCAAAAATTTTTCGGCGCCGGCCATCACAAACCACAGTTGTTCACCATGGCTCGCACCAAGCAGACTGCTCGCAAGTCCACGGGAGGCAAGGCTCCTCGTAAGCAGCTGGCCACCAAGGCAGCACGCAAGTCTGCTCCTGCCACAGGGGGTGTGAAGAAGCCTCACCGTTACAGGCCCGGAACGGTCGCCCTGCGTGAGATCCGTCGTTACCAGAAGAGCACCGAGTTGCTCATCAGGAAACTTCCCTTCCAGCGTCTGGTGCGCGAGATTGCCCAGGACTTCAAGACCGATCTTCGCTTCCAGTCGTCTGCCGTCATGGCTTTACAGGAGGCATCCGAGGCTTACCTGGTCGGTCTCTTCGAGGACACTAACCTCTGTGCCATCCACGCCAAGCGTGTCACCATCATGCCAAAGGACATTCAGCTTGCTCGCCGTATCCGTGGAGAGCGTGCATAAGCTAAATCGACCACCCTAGTATACACCAAACTCGGCCCTTCTCAGGGCCAAAATATCCTTCTAAGGAGATTTCAGACATTCCTAGCATCAGTCATATGAATTAACCTTCATCTACACATATAATAAATAAATAAATAAATAAATAAACAAATACACTAATTTAGGTGTCATACATACACGTGATATCAATAAATCAAGTCATTTGTAGTACAACCTGTTCTCTTACAAACAAAACGCCGTCGCTTTTCGCTCTTATGCACTGTCAAGGATCACCCACCCCCCCCACCCCCCCAAAATAAAAATTGTCATACTGTACTAGAAATAAAAGCAGCTTGTATAAGTGACATACTGTCCAGTCCTGTTTTATTCTGTTTTCGGTCCTCTGGCTTAATCTGTTAAGTTAGGAGATGACATTTTAAATTAACCGTTTTCTTGACATTTTCAAACCTAAGAGGGTGGCCTGCATAGTAATCCTAATGTGGAACATAACAATGAATCTCTAATCTCTAGAAAAAAGATACCGAGTGCTTATATGTGTTGAGAGAGAGAGAGAGAGAGAGAGAGAGAGAGAGAGAGAGAGAGAGAGAGAGAGAGAGAGAGAGAGAGAGAGAGAGAGAGAGAGAGAGAGAGAGACACAGACAGACAGACAGACAGACAGACAGACAGACAGACAAGACAGACAGACAGACAGACAGACAGACAGACAGACAGACAGACAGACAGACAGACAGACAGAGACTGAGAGAGAGAAACACACACAGACAGTTTCATAAATATTCTCATTTTATAGCTATTTGCTTTCAGTGACAGAGGTTTTTGTTATAATAGTATTGGTGTCTAACACTCACAATCTCTTTAGAAATTAAAGTGTGGCTCCAATGGAGCCGAGTTTGTTGGTTTGAGGCCAAGCCACCACCACAGGGCAGTAAGTAAGCCGTTTACTTGGAGGAGGTGTACTTGGTGACGGCCTTAGTGCCCTCAGAGACGGCGTGCTTGGCCAGTTCTCCGGGCAACAGGAGCCTTACAGCCGTCTGGATCTCCCGACTGGTAATGGTGGAACGCTTGTTGTAGTGGGCCAGGCGAGAAGCCTCGGCGGCGATGCGCTCGAAGATGTCGTTCACGAACGAGTTCATGATCGACATGGCTTTGGAAGAGATACCAGTGTCGGGGTGGACCTGCTTCAGCACTTTGTAGATGTAGATGCTGTAGCTCTCCTTCCTCCTGCGCTTCTTTTTCTTATCGCCCTTGGCAATGGCCTTCTGGGCCTTTCCGGCCTTCTTGGCAGCCTTTCCAGATGCCTTGGGTGGCATGATGATGCTCGTGCTGGCTGGCGTTGCGATACAATAATGAACTTTTGCGCGAGTCGAGCTTTCCTTTTATATCCCGCTCGCGACTCAGCTCAGAGCGGGTCGCGTGGCGGAGCGCGCTGATTGGTCAGTGGCGGACTCCCTTGATCCTGAGCGGGGTATATAACACGAAGCTCGATCTGCGGGCCGGCATTAAAACACCACAAACCCACAACAGCAGCAGCAATGTCAGGACGCGGCAAGGGAGGCAAAGTGAAGGGCAAGTCAAAGTCTCGCTCCAGCAGGGCCGGACTTCAGTTCCCCGTGGGCAGAATTCACCGTCTGCTGCGTAAGGGCAACTACGCCGAACGCGTCGGTGCTGGCGCTCCTGTCTACCTGGCAGCCGTCATGGAATACCTCGCTGCCGAAGTTCTCGAGCTCGCCGGTAACGCCGCACGTGACAACAAGAAGACCCGTATCATCCCACGTCACTTGCAGTTGGCCATCCGCAACGACGAAGAACTCAACAAACTTCTGTCTGGCGTAACCATTGCACAGGGAGGTGTTCTTCCAAACATTCAGGCAGTTCTTTTGCCAAAGAAGACAGAGAAGAAGTAAGCACTTCTGCCACCCACCGCGACAAATACCATAACCAGGCTCCATCCGGAGCCACACACACTTTAATAGAGAGATTCAAGTAGACAATCAACTTTCAAACATTAATAATAACATTTATATTGATTTCATTTGGAATGTGTACATAACAAACAAACAAAACAAAATTATAGGGGATATTCAGCATCACTTGGAATATTAACCAATCATATAAATCCAATATATATTTTATATTTTACTTTAAGCGAGGAATTCATATTCTATCCATTTTTAATCATACAAATGAACAAAAGCAATTCTTCACTAGACGTAATGAATGAATAAATGATCAAGGTTTTAATGTGTTTCATGAATATATATATATATATATATATATATATATATATATATATATATATATATATATATATATATATATATATATATATATATATATATATATATATATATTAATACTTGTGAACCAGAATATGTTTGAGCAGCAGCGATCGTGCCTGCCATTGGCCGAAGTGCAACAATTCAAATAATTTAAAGGGCCTGCTCGGGTATATAAGAGAGGCTGGGAGACTGGGGCCGGTGGTGGGTGATGGGTGATGAGTGATGGTGTGGTGTGGTGTGGTGTTGTTAAGAGTTGATTTACGGCCAGCCAGCCAGCCAGCCAGCCAGCCAGCTGCAGCCAAGGCAGGGCAGGGCAAGGCAAGGCAAGGCAAGGCAAGGCAAGGCAAGGCAAGGCAAGGCAAGGCAAGGCAAGGCAAGGCAGGCAGGCAGGCAGGCAGGCCAGGCAGCCAGGCAGCCAGACAGGCAGGCAGGCAGGCAGGCAGGCAGGCAGGCAGGCAGGCAGGCAGGCAGGCAGGCAGGCAGGCAGGCAGGCAGGCAGGCAGGCAGGCAGCCAGGCAGGCAGGCAGGCAGGCAGGCAGGCAGGCAGGCAGGCAGGCAGGCAGGCAGCCAGCCAGCCAGCCAGCCAGCCAGCCAGCCAGCCAGCCAGCCAGCCAGCCAGCCAGCCAGCCAGCCAGCCAGCCAGCCAGCCACTCCCACTTTGTATTTATATGCATTCAATTTATATTCAAACATTATATATGTTAAGGGCCTTGTTTTAGTGTTTATTTTAAAAATGACAAACATCGAGTCATTTTACCAGTCCTTTAGCGTTAACGGTGATGCATTTTAAAACTGAACATAAATCGCCTTTTCTGGATATATCAAATATCGAATCCGCTTAATGTGCCTACAATTCAATCATTCAAAAAATACATAATTTACATCAAGCCTTTTCATAGAACAGACAATAAGATTTGTACATGCAAAAAAAAAAAAAAATCCTTTAAGTTATCAATACAATGTGAGAAAACTTTACTTTTATAACTAAAGTTGCACAATTATACCAACTCTATGGTGGCTGGGTTGTAAGGTGTGTGGCTGGTGTTTTGGAAGTCGCGAGTTCAAACGACCCAATGGGAATAATACTTTTTTTTTTTGCCATACAATCTTCCTAATACTATTATGTAGGTTTGTGTGTGTTTTTTTTATTCATTCTTTGGTTTTATAGATGACATACATATTGACTCCTTTTACCGGTCCTTAATTAGGCTCTGGGGAAGCAATGGTGGTGGTGGTGGTGGTGGTGGTGGTGCATTTAAAACTAAACCAAAAATCACCAGTTCTGGACGCGTCAAATATCATATCCGCTTAATGTGTCTACAACCTAATTACTTAAAACTACACTATTTAATTCATTCATATCATGTGCATATTGGTCATTATGCTCATACAACCGACATCAAAATTTATTTTCATTATTAGAATCATACATTTCATCAAGTAATACAGATACAAAGAGATTTTCTTTCTGAGAAGACCGTTAGTATTGGCTTGCAGGCAGGCAGGCAGGCAGGCATTTGAGGGTTATTATTTCGCCTGTTGATTGGGGGGAGGGTTGATGTGTTAGGGGGTTTTCGGTTAGATGTGGTGGTGGTGATTGGTGGTGGTGATTGGTGGTGATTGGTGGTGATTGGTGGTGGTGGTGGTGGTGGTGGTAGTAGGTGGGAGTTGGGGGTGGGGGGGGGGGGGGGGGGGGGAGGGAAGGGGAGGGGAATGATGGTCTGTGGATTCCTTCTCCGTACCCTTTACATATAAGCAAAAATATGCCTTCTTGTGGGTATAGAAACATTAACACAAATTATATCAGTAACTGATATTGTAGCCTTTTAAACAGAAAAGATTTGTACATACAAATACTTTTTAATTATCATTTATTTGTGGAAATGGCATTTACGTCATTAAATTGATACCTCAGCATCAAGCTAGTGTCCTGCAGCAGTGGTCCAGTGGTAAAGTGTATATAAGTGATGCGTATTCTTGGAGTTGCGAGTTCAAACCCGGATTAAGCTATATATATATATATATATATATATACAACATGTTTTGTTTTGGTTGTTTGTTTTTGTATAAAGCCTCACACAATATCTATATTAAGCGAGTTTGTTTTAAACATGACATACATATTAATTCATTTTACCAGGCCTTATTCCACACAACTCCGTGAATTTCCCGTGGAGCCAGCCATTCAAACAAAAACAAACGAAACAAAACAAAACAAAACAAAAAACATTATTGCCAACAGCATTTGGTGTTCCCAGGCGGTCACCCATCCAAGTACTAACCAAACCCAACGTTGCTTAACTTCGCTGATCGGACGAGAAGCGGTGTTCTCAACGTGGTATGGCCGTTGGCATGAGACTGCCTACACATTGTGGCTAATAACCAACTCTTTTAAGTCATCGCGGCAGGATACGGACCTGCTTGTGGTGTCTTAATGGTAATTGTATCCTAACATATTTTTGTCTCCTTGGCATGGATATTTAACATCGTTTATTCAGTCTTGGGTTTATGTTCTTTCGCCATTTACAGACATTTTACATCTACCTACTTCCTCAGCCTGCCCTGCCAATTTCTAATGAATTTGTGGATTTTCTTTTGTAATACAAACATGTGTGTGCTCATCTGCTCTTCAGTTTTTATGATATTTGTCTCATCTGTCCTGCTTTATGATACTTTTACAAAGAACATGAACAAATGCTTCTATTTTAGAGAAGATATGGGATCCAGGTTTCGGAGCCGTAAAACCAACCGTCGTGATTGGTGGACGAGTTGCCAGGTTGCAGCTTCTGTACCGTGCCGGCACATAAATAGGTTCGGCTCAAGCGGCGGCAGCATCATTCCCCCGTGACTGTCTGAGCGTCTCTCATCACCTTGGTTGGTTCATCATCATCATGGTAGAAGCAAAGCCTACCAAGAAGGCTGCGGCTGCTGCTGCTGTGGTGGCCACCACCAGGAAACCTCGCGTCCAGGTTGCTCACCCGAAAACTAGTCAAATGGTTCTAGCCGCGGTCGCAGCACTCAAAGACCGTAAGGGCTCGTCTCTACAAGCAATCAAGAAGTACGTTGTTGCCAACAACAAAGTCGAGGCTGCCAAGATCGCCATTTACATCCGAAGATTTCTCAAGAAAGCAGTGGCTGACGGCATTCTTGTTCAGACCAAGGGAAGTGGAGCTAGTGGATCATTCAAGCTGGCCGTAGCAGAGAAGAGGGCCGTTCTAACTCCCAAGAAAGCCACCACAACCAAGAAACCATCTACAGCAGCAAAGAAGGCCGTGGTAACTCCCAAGAAAGCCGCCACAAGCAACAAACCACCTACAGCCTTGAAAAAGAAGCAGCAGCAGCAGCAGCAGCTTGTTGTTGGGAACAAAAAGCCCAAAATAAAGAGAGCTTCAAAATCTCCCAAACCACCCAAGGCAAAGAAAGCTGTCAAAAAAACAACAAAGGCAAAATAAACGACGACATGCAAGCAGCATGAATACACATGACAATAAACATCCAGGCCTCCCCCCTCAGTGGAGGGGCCTCATATGATTCCAAAAAAGAGTTTAGTTTTGTAGACAAATAAATCATTACTTTTGGGGTAGATTTACTCTGTATATTATATATATATATATATATATATATATATATATATATATATATATATATATATATATATATATAATATACATCTATATTATATATATATATATATATATATATATATATATATATATATATATATATATATATATATATATATAATATACATCTATATTATATATATATATATAATATACATATATATATATATATATATATATATATATATATATATATATATATATATATATATATATATACATGGGTGAGGTGATATGGTACCAAAGTTTTGGGTAAGGTGATTGACATTTACACAAGATAAAACACGAACCAATGGGAATAAAAACATAAGAATGGAAGTAACTGCAGAAGGCCTATTGGCCCATAACACAAGCACTTCCTCTTGATGCTTCTATATTGGTTCAGAGTCTTGAAGCTATAATAATAATAATATATATATATATATATATATATATATATATATATATATATATATATATATATATATATATATATATATATATATATATATATACACACAAAACTAAATAGTCTTGTTAGACAAATTGCCCCTATTAGAGGCAAGTTGACTAACAAGCCGAATGACTGGCAATTGTTTTGAATTTGAGTTAAATCTAACATAGAAATGTAATCAAACCTAACCTAACCTATGCTAACCCAAGCTAAGCTAACCTAACCTAACCTAAGCTAACCCAAGCTAAGCTAAGCTAACCTAACCTAACCTAAGCTAAGCTAACCTAACCTAACCCAGCAATTCATGATCTTAATATAATACTGTTAATTGGATAAACCAATTTGGAAAGAAATGTTCGAAAATAACAAAATTAACTGTGCTTGTTAGGAAAATTGGGCCTTGCATACTTGTCCCAATAGTGTGGTTCTCGCTTTTAGGTACGACATAAACGTATACCTAAGTTGAGAGAGAAAAAGATTCTCACTCAAACATGCATATCGATTGCCAGTCCTGAATTCTGGGTAGATATTCGTGTCCTCCCTTTTCATTTACCATCATTTGGATACTATCAAAACAGCTCTGAGAAGGATAAAATGAATAAAACGGGTAGCTCACTCATGTAAAAAGGAAGAGTTGGGAAAGATCTCTCTCTCTCTCTCTCTCCCCCTCACACCCCCCCCCCCCCCCCACCAATGATCCTGCTCTGCTAGTATATAACGTAACAAACCTTCCCCCCCCCCCCACCCCAATCAGAGTCCCTTTAAGCATGCGAGGATAAAAAATAGATTTCATAAGACCCAATGTGCTAGCTGATATCAAAACAATTTATGTTATCGTCTATTAAGCCCTTCAGTAAAAAAGTATAGGGACCTAATTAGGTCCCGTTTTGAGGTGGTGGTGGGTGGAATCGATGGATTAGCCAAGCTCTTATCCGCCGAATCCGTAGAGGGTACGACCCTGGCGCTTCAGAGCGTACACCACGTCCATGGCAGTGACGGTCTTCCTCTTGGCGTGTTCCGTGTAGGTTACAGCATCACGGATGACGTTCTCGAGGAACACCTTCAGGACGCCACGGGTCTCTTCGTAGATGAGACCCGAAATACGCTTGACGCCGCCACGACGAGCTAAGCGACGAATAGCGGGCTTGGTGATGCCCTGGATGTTGTCACGTAGCACCTTACGATGACGCTTGGCGCCACCCTTTCCGAGTCCCTTGCCTCCCTTGCCGCGTCCAGTCATGGTGTTGTAGTTGTGTGAATCGAATTGACGAATGCCCGCACGATTTCCCGACTATATCCCATCAAGCGGACGTACTAGTAGCATTGCAACTCCTGCCTGCCCTTACTTTACGCTTGTGGTCGAATAGACACGGCTTTCTCACAACGCTTTCAAAACTGCAGTTGCCTACTCGTCTGTTTCACGTCCCTGTGAAATGACTTTTGCACAAATCCAAAAAATAGAGCAAAATCAGCGATAATAGTGATTGAGGTGAGCCGCCTGTTGGCTGCAGCCAGAGGAAGGAGGGGAGGGGCAACGGGGTGACGTAGGCGAGTCGAGCAGCCAATGGCGCTCGAGCAAGCGCCTCGAGACGGCGTATATAAGCAAAAATTTTTCGGCGCCGGCCATCACAAACCACAGTTGTTCACCATGGCTCGCACCAAGCAGACTGCTCGCAAGTCCACGGGAGGCAAGGCTCCTCGTAAGCAGCTGGCCACCAAGGCAGCACGCAAGTCTGCTCCTGCCACAGGGGGTGTGAAGAAGCCTCACCGTTACAGGCCCGGAACGGTCGCCCTGCGTGAGATCCGTCGTTACCAGAAGAGCACCGAGTTGCTCATCAGGAAACTTCCCTTCCAGCGTCTGGTGCGCGAGATTGCCCAGGACTTCAAGACCGATCTTCGCTTCCAGTCGTCTGCCGTCATGGCTTTACAGGAGGCATCCGAGGCTTACCTGGTCGGTCTCTTCGAGGACACTAACCTCTGTGCCATCCACGCCAAGCGTGTCACCATCATGCCAAAGGACATTCAGCTTGCTCGCCGTATCCGTGGAGAGCGTGCATAAGCTAAATCGACCACCCTAGTATACACCAAACTCGGCCCTTCTCAGGGCCAAAATATCCTTCTAAGGAGATTTCAGACATTCCTAGCATCAGTCATATGAATTAACCTTCATCTACACATATAATAAATAAATAAATAAATAAATAAACAAATACACTAATTTAGGTGTCATACATACACGTGATATCAATAAATCAAGTCATTTGTAGTACAACCTGTTCTCTTACAAACAAAACGCCGTCGCTTTTCGCTCTTATGCACTGTCAAGGATCACCCACCCCCCCCACCCCCCCAAAATAAAAATTGTCATACTGTACTAGAAATAAAAGCAGCTTGTATAAGTGACATACTGTCCAGTCCTGTTTTATTCTGTTTTCGGTCCTCTGGCTTAATCTGTTAAGTTAGGAGATGACATTTTAAATTAACCGTTTTCTTGACATTTTCAAACCTAAGAGGGTGGCCTGCATAGTAATCCTAATGTGGAACATAACAATGAATCTCTAATCTCTAGAAAAAAGATACCGAGTGCTTATATGTGTTGAGAGAGAGAGAGAGAGAGAGAGAGAGAGAGAGAGAGAGAGAGAGAGAGAGAGAGAGAGAGAGAGAGAGAGAGAGAGAGAGAGAGAGAGAGAGAGAGAGAGAGACACAGACAGACAGACAGACAGACAGACAGACAGACAGACAGACAGACAGACAGACAGACAGACAGACAGACAGACAGACAGACAGACAGACAGACAGACAGAGACTGAGAGAGAGAAACACACACAGACAGTTTCATAAATATTCTCATTTTATAGCTATTTGCTTTCAGTGACAGAGGTTTTTGTTATAATAGTATTGGTGTCTAACACTCACAATCTCTTTAGAAATTAAAGTGTGGCTCCAATGGAGCCGAGTTTGTTGGTTTGAGGCCAAGCCACCACCACAGGGCAGTAAGTAAGCCGTTTACTTGGAGGAGGTGTACTTGGTGACGGCCTTAGTGCCCTCAGAGACGGCGTGCTTGGCCAGTTCTCCGGGCAACAGGAGCCTTACAGCCGTCTGGATCTCCCGACTGGTAATGGTGGAACGCTTGTTGTAGTGGGCCAGGCGAGAAGCCTCGGCGGCGATGCGCTCGAAGATGTCGTTCACGAACGAGTTCATGATCGACATGGCTTTGGAAGAGATACCAGTGTCGGGGTGGACCTGCTTCAGCACTTTGTAGATGTAGATGCTGTAGCTCTCCTTCCTCCTGCGCTTCTTTTTCTTATCGCCCTTGGCAATGGCCTTCTGGGCCTTTCCGGCCTTCTTGGCAGCCTTTCCAGATGCCTTGGGTGGCATGATGATGCTCGTGCTGGCTGGCGTTGCGATACAATAATGAACTTTTGCGCGAGTCGAGCTTTCCTTTTATATCCCGCTCGCGACTCAGCTCAGAGCGGGTCGCGTGGCGGAGCGCGCTGATTGGTCAGTGGCGGACTCCCTTGATCCTGAGCGGGGTATATAACACGAAGCTCGATCTGCGGGCCGGCATTAAAACACCACAAACCCACAACAGCAGCAGCAATGTCAGGACGCGGCAAGGGAGGCAAAGTGAAGGGCAAGTCAAAGTCTCGCTCCAGCAGGGCCGGACTTCAGTTCCCCGTGGGCAGAATTCACCGTCTGCTGCGTAAGGGCAACTACGCCGAACGCGTCGGTGCTGGCGCTCCTGTCTACCTGGCAGCCGTCATGGAATACCTCGCTGCCGAAGTTCTCGAGCTCGCCGGTAACGCCGCACGTGACAACAAGAAGACCCGTATCATCCCACGTCACTTGCAGTTGGCCATCCGCAACGACGAAGAACTCAACAAACTTCTGTCTGGCGTAACCATTGCACAGGGAGGTGTTCTTCCAAACATTCAGGCAGTTCTTTTGCCAAAGAAGACAGAGAAGAAGTAAGCACTTCTGCCACCCACCGCGACAAATACCATAACCAGGCTCCATCCGGAGCCACACACACTTTAATAGAGAGATTCAAGTAGACAATCAACTTTCAAACATTAATAATAACATTTATATTGATTTCATTTGGAATGTGTACATAACAAACAAACAAAACAAAATTATAGGGGATATTCAGCATCACTTGGAATATTAACCAATCATATAAATCCAATATATATTTTATATTTTACTTTAAGCGAGGAATTCATATTCTATCCATTTTTAATCATACAAATGAACAAAAGCAATTCTTCACTAGACGTAATGAATGAATAAATGATCAAGGTTTTAATGTGTTTCATGAATATATATATATATATATATATATATATATATATATATATATATATATATATATATATATATATATATATATATATATATATATATATATATATATATATTAATACTTGTGAACCAGAATATGTTTGAGCAGCAGCGATCGTGCCTGCCATTGGCCGAAGTGCAACAATTCAAATAATTTAAAGGGCCTGCTCGGGTATATAAGAGAGGCTGGGAGACTGGGGCCGGTGGTGGGTGATGGGTGATGAGTGATGGTGTGGTGTGGTGTGGTGTTGTTAAGAGTTGATTTACGGCCAGCCAGCCAGCCAGCCAGCCAGCCAGCTGCAGCCAAGGCAGGGCAGGGCAAGGCAAGGCAAGGCAAGGCAAGGCAAGGCAAGGCAAGGCAAGGCAAGGCAAGGCAAGGCAAGGCAGGCAGGCAGGCAGGCAGGCAGGCAGCCAGGCAGCCAGGCAGCCAGACAGGCAGGCAGGCAGGCAGGCAGGCAGGCAGGCAGGCAGGCAGGCAGGCAGGCAGGCAGGCAGGCAGGCAGGCAGGCAGGCAGCCAGGCAGCCAGGCAGGCAGGCAGGCAGGCAGGCAGGCAGGCAGGCAGGCAGGCAGGCAGGCAGGCAGGCAGCCAGCCAGCCAGCCAGCCAGCCAGCCAGCCAGCCAGCCAGCCAGCCAGCCAGCCAGCCAGCCAGCCAGCCAGCCAGCCAGCCACTCCCACTTTGTATTTATATGCATTCAATTTATATTCAAACATTATATATGTTAAGGGCCTTGTTTTAGTGTTTATTTTAAAAATGACAAACATCGAGTCATTTTACCAGTCCTTTAGCGTTAACGGTGATGCATTTTAAAACTGAACATAAATCGCCTTTTCTGGATATATCAAATATCGAATCCGCTTAATGTGCCTACAATTCAATCATTCAAAAAATACATAATTTACATCAAGCCTTTTCATAGAACAGACAATAAGATTTGTACATGCAAAAAAAAAAAAAAAATCCTTTAAGTTATCAATACAATGTGAGAAAACTTTACTTTTATAACTAAAGTTGCACAATTATACCAACTCTATGGTGGCTGGGTTGTAAGGTGTGTGGCTGGTGTTTTGGAAGTCGCGAGTTCAAACGACCCAATGGGAATAATACTTTTTTTTTTTTGCCATACAATCTTCCTAATACTATTATGTAGGTTTGTGTGTGTTTTTTTATTCATTCTTTGGTTTTATAGATGACATACATATTGACTCCTTTTACCGGTCCTTAATTAGGCTCTGGGGAAGCAATGGTGGTGGTGGTGGTGGTGGTGGTGGTGCATTTAAAACTAAACCAAAAATCACCAGTTCTGGACGCGTCAAATATCATATCCGCTTAATGTGTCTACAACCTAATTACTTAAAACTACACTATTTAATTCATTCATATCATGTGCATATTGGTCATTATGCTCATACAACCGACATCAAAATTTATTTTCATTATTAGAATCATACATTTCATCAAGTAATACAGATACAAAGAGATTTTCTTTCTGAGAAGACCGTTAGTATTGGCTTGCAGGCAGGCAGGCAGGCAGGCATTTGAGGGTTATTATTTCGCCTGTTGATTGGGGGGAGGGTTGATGTGTTAGGGGGTTTTCGGTTAGATGTGGTGGTGGTGATTGGTGGTGGTGTGATTGGTGGTGATTGGTGGTGATTGGTGGTGGTGGTGGTGGTGGTGGTGGTAGTAGGTGGGAGTTGGGGGTGGGGGGGGGGGGGGGGGGGGGGGGGAGGGAAGGGGAGGGGAATGATGGTCTGTGGATTCCTTCTCCGTACCCTTTACATATAAGCAAAAATATGCCTTCTTGTGGGTATAGAAACATTAACACAAATTATATCAGTAACTGATATTGTAGCCTTTTAAACAGAAAAGATTTGTACATACAAATACTTTTTAATTATCATTTATTTGTGGAAATGGCATTTACGTCATTAAATTGATACCTCAGCATCAAGCTAGTGTCCTGCAGCAGTGGTCCAGTGGTAAAGTGTATATAAGTGATGCGTATTCTTGGAGTTGCGAGTTCAAACCCGGATTAAGCTATATATATATATATATATATATATATACAACATGTTTTGTTTTGGTTGTTTGTTTTTGTATAAAGCCTCACACAATATCTATATTAAGCGAGTTTGTTTTAAACATGACATACATATTAATTCATTTTACCAGGCCTTATTCCACACAACTCCGTGAATTTCCCGTGGAGCCAGCCATTCAAACAAAAACAAACGAAACAAAACAAAACAAAACAAAAAACATTATTGCCAACAGCATTTGGTGTTCCCAGGCGGTCACCCATCCAAGTACTAACCAAACCCAACGTTGCTTAACTTCGCTGATCGGACGAGAAGCGGTGTTCTCAACGTGGTATGGCCGTTGGCATGAGACTGCCTACACATTGTGGCTAATAACCAACTCTTTTAAGTCATCGCGGCAGGATACGGACCTGCTTGTGGTGTCTTAATGGTAATTGTATCCTAACATATTTTTGTCTCCTTGGCATGGATATTTAACATCGTTTATTCAGTCTTGGGTTTATGTTCTTTCGCCATTTACAGACATTTTACATCTACCTACTTCCTCAGCCTGCCCTGCCAATTTCTAATGAATTTGTGGATTTTCTTTTGTAATACAAACATGTGTGTGCTCATCTGCTCTTCAGTTTTTATGATATTTGTCTCATCTGTCCTGCTTTATGATACTTTTACAAAGAACATGAACAAATGCTTCTATTTTAGAGAAGATATGGGATCCAGGTTTCGGAGCCGTAAAACCAACCGTCGTGATTGGTGGACGAGTTGCCAGGTTGCAGCTTCTGTACCGTGCCGGCACATAAATAGGTTCGGCTCAAGCGGCGGCAGCATCATTCCCCCGTGACTGTCTGAGCGTCTCTCATCACCTTGGTTGGTTCATCATCATCATGGTAGAAGCAAAGCCTACCAAGAAGGCTGCGGCTGCTGCTGCTGTGGTGGCCACCACCAGGAAACCTCGCGTCCAGGTTGCTCACCCGAAAACTAGTCAAATGGTTCTAGCCGCGGTCGCAGCACTCAAAGACCGTAAGGGCTCGTCTCTACAAGCAATCAAGAAGTACGTTGTTGCCAACAACAAAGTCGAGGCTGCCAAGATCGCCATTTACATCCGAAGATTTCTCAAGAAAGCAGTGGCTGACGGCATTCTTGTTCAGACCAAGGGAAGTGGAGCTAGTGGATCATTCAAGCTGGCCGTAGCAGAGAAGAGGGCCGTTCTAACTCCCAAGAAAGCCACCACAACCAAGAAACCATCTACAGCAGCAAAGAAGGCCGTGGTAACTCCCAAGAAAGCCGCCACAAGCAACAAACCACCTACAGCCTTGAAAAAGAAGCAGCAGCAGCAGCAGCAGCTTGTTGTTGGGAACAAAAAGCCCAAAATAAAGAGAGCTTCAAAATCTCCCAAACCACCCAAGGCAAAGAAAGCTGTCAAAAAAACAACAAAGGCAAAATAAACGACGACATGCAAGCAGCATGAATACACATGACAATAAACATCCAGGCCTCCCCCCTCAGTGGAGGGGCCTCATATGATTCCAAAAAAGAGTTTAGTTTTGTAGACAAATAAATCATTACTTTTGGGGTAGATTTACTCTGTATATTATATATATATATATATATATATATATATATATATATATATATATATATATATATATATATATATAATATACATCTATATTATATATATATATATATATATATATATATATATATATATATATATATATATATATATAATATACATCTATATTATATATATATATATAATATACATATATATATATATATATATATATATATATATATATATATATATATATATATATATATATATACATGGGTGAGGTGATATGGTACCAAAGTTTTGGGTAAGGTGATTGACATTTACACAAGATAAAACACGAACCAATGGGAATAAAAACATAAGAATGGAAGTAACTGCAGAAGGCCTATTGGCCCATAACACAAGCACTTCCTCTTGATGCTTCTATATTGGTTCAGAGTCTTGAAGCTATAATAATAATAATATATATATATATATATATATATATATATATATATATATATATATATATATATATATATATATATATATATATATATACACACAAAACTAAATAGTCTTGTTAGACAAATTGCCCCTATTAGAGGCAAGTTGACTAACAAGCCGAATGACTGGCAATTGTTTTGAATTTGAGTTAAATCTAACATAGAAATGTAATCAAACCTAACCTAACCTATGCTAACCCAAGCTAAGCTAACCTAACCTAACCTAAGCTAACCCAAGCTAAGCTAAGCTAACCTAACCTAACCTAAGCTAAGCTAACCTAACCTAACCCAGCAATTCATGATCTTAATATAATACTGTTAATTGGATAAACCAATTTGGAAAGAAATGTTCGAAAATAACAAAATTAACTGTGCTTGTTAGGAAAATTGGGCCTTGCATACTTGTCCCAATAGTGTGGTTCTCGCTTTTAGGTACGACATAAACGTATACCTAAGTTGAGAGAGAAAAAGATTCTCACTCAAACATGCATATCGATTGCCAGTCCTGAATTCTGGGTAGATATTCGTGTCCTCCCTTTTCATTTACCATCATTTGGATACTATCAAAACAGCTCTGAGAAGGATAAAATGAATAAAACGGGTAGCTCACTCATGTAAAAAGGAAGAGTTGGGAAAGATCTCTCTCTCTCTCTCTCTCCCCCTCACACCCCCCCCCCCCCCCACCAATGATCCTGCTCTGCTAGTATATAACGTAACAAACCTTCCCCCCCCCCCCCAACCCCAATCAGAGTCCCTTTAAGCATGCGAGGATAAAAAATAGATTTCATAAGACCCAATGTGCTAGCTGATATCAAAACAATTTATGTTATCGTCTATTAAGCCCTTCAGTAAAAAAGTATAGGGACCTAATTAGGTCCCGTTTTGAGGTGGTGGTGGGTGGAATCGATGGATTAGCCAAGCTCTTATCCGCCGAATCCGTAGAGGGTACGACCCTGGCGCTTCAGAGCGTACACCACGTCCATGGCAGTGACGGTCTTCCTCTTGGCGTGTTCCGTGTAGGTTACAGCATCACGGATGACGTTCTCGAGGAACACCTTCAGGACGCCACGGGTCTCTTCGTAGATGAGACCCGAAATACGCTTGACGCCGCCACGACGAGCTAAGCGACGAATAGCGGGCTTGGTGATGCCCTGGATGTTGTCACGTAGCACCTTACGATGACGCTTGGCGCCACCCTTTCCGAGTCCCTTGCCTCCCTTGCCGCGTCCAGTCATGGTGTTGTAGTTGTGTGAATCGAATTGACGAATGCCGAATCGAATTAAATATAGGACAAGATACCCTTCGGGTGAGCTTTGAAGTGGGTATAGGTGAAGAATAGCTTGGGTGAGAGGAAGCGTCGGAGTTGTAGAGATAGAGCCAGGGCTAGACCCAGCTGCGCGGCTGAATATGAGGCTACTTGAACACCTGGTCGGCTTAGGCTTGGCTGGCAGGGTCCCGAGGGAGGGGCGGCGGTGTGAGGTCTTCTTTCCTCATGACGTGTGGAGTCTTCTTTCTTCTTAGGATTTGAAGTCTTCTTTCTTCTTTGAAGCTGAAGTCTTCTTTCTTCTTTGAAGCTGGAGTCTTCCGTCTTCTGTCTTGCACGTTGGTCTGCTCCGAAGCTTGCAGGGGTTCCACCACCTCAAAACGAGCAAAATTAGGTCCCTATACCCCTAAAGAGGGGGGGGGGGGTGAAGGCGGCTACCTTCGGGCGAGTCTGGTGTTGAAGCTAGGCTTGTTATTCTTCCTTGTTCTCTTGCGTGGAGTTTGGTCTGTTGGCGTGCTTGGTGAAGGTGTGGGTCTTGTCACTACTTTATAATCGTTCAGTTCTTCTCTTGCTGCTCGCCATACGCTGTTGTACATCAGGGTTTTCATGTCAGTTACTACCCTGGTAACAGTTTCCTCGCCGTTTCTGTGTTTTTTCGTTATTGTTCGTGCTTCCACGTCCAGGATTGACAATGGTTCCTCTGTGTCCTTGGGGTCGTGAATCAGGAATCTGCGTGGGGATCGCAGACCATCTAGGCTTACTGGGGAGACCGATTCATTGTCGAATTCTGACAATTCGCAGCCGTCCCCGTCCTCGTGTTCATATACTGGGTCCCGCAGTGGTACGTGGAATTCTTGCATTCTCGGGTCGGTGTTTTCTTCGACAAAACTCATGACAGTAGTGTATGGGTTGAACATTTTCGGGGCTGCTATGCTGGTAGTCACTTTGGGTTCAGGTGCGATGACAGTTGCTGATTCAGCAGATGTTGAGATCGGTTGTGAAGCCGTTGGGGTGCTGTCGTTTGCCGTAGTCGGGTTTGCAGGAGTGGCTGGTGTAGGGTTGGCCTCTGTTGTAGTAGAGCGGGAGGTGAACATGGCCTCTGGTATCACAAACGATGGTAGGTTGTTCTCCTTGTACAGTTCCTTCAGTAATTCATAACGTAGTCTGAGATCTTCGCCTGAGAGCGCCGTTGCGAAGTGTATCAGGGCTGCAACAGTGCTATCAGGGGTGGCTGCAGGCGGCGTGAGTGAGGACGGCTGGCTGGCTGGGTTGAGAGGTGTTGTCTGTGACCTTGAGTGGCTGGCGCGGGAGCTGCTGGTCCAGTAGTTGAGTTGTGCGCCGCTCGCGGCGCCACTTGTCGGGAGTGCTGGGAAGGCTTCTGCTTGAATGTTGAAAGATTTCATTCTTGGAGTAGGATTTCGAGGTCTGGCGTCGATCATTTTCGCTATTTCTTCCTGCCTGGTGGGGCAGTCTTGAGAGACGGCTGTGTGTTCTCCGTTGCAAAGTAGACAGCGCTTGATGGTGGCTGTGCAGGTCCTGTGATGGTGTTCTCCAGTACAAATGCTGCATTTCTGCAGCCTGTTTGGGCACTTCTGGGCGTAGTGGGTGTATTGATAACACCGAAAACATTGACGAAGGCGGAAGTAACGCTGCCTGGTGATCTGGTGGGGTGTGCAGGCCACTCCACAGCATCTGAGTCCGTTGTCGGCCGCGAGAGTAGCCTCTGCTGGAGTCTTGAGGGTGACTTTGAGGGTTGGCCTCCCGCTTTCACCCTGCTGGATGAGGTGGGCCGAGATGGCTGTGAGAGACCGGTTCAGAGCGTTTATGCTCTTCACGATCTCAGTGATGGGCTGTTCGGCGATGATGGCACTCACTCTGTGGATGAATACTGTTCTTATAGCCTGGAACTGGAGGGGAGGCAGGAGTGTTAGCCCCTTTGCCTCGAGTGCAGTGGTCGACGTTGTGGTAAAAAGGGTTTCTAGTGCAGCTGCACTACTGAAGAGAATTTGGGGTCCCTTAACGTCCATAACGACGTCGATAGGTGCTACCCCAGAGGTCGAGGTCAGTAGCTCCATGATCTCGGCCTTGTTAAAAGTGGTGTCGGTTCCTCGGAACCGCACCTTCACTCTGAAAAGCATGATGCCTATGCAGGCACCACGCTAGAAATCAGGAGGGAAGCGCTCACGTTGCTGCTCAATATTTACCCACCCGGCAGTGCTAGGTGCAAGCTTCCTCTCCTGCTTGATGACATGATGATGATGACGAATGCCCGCACGATTTCCCGACTATATCCCATCAAGCGGACGTACTAGTAGCATTGCAACTCCTGCCTGCCCTTACTTTACGCTTGTGGTCGAATAGACACGGCTTTCTCACAACGCTTTCAAAACTGCAGTTGCCTACTCGTCTGTTTCACGTCCCTGTGAAATGACTTTTGCACAAATCCAAAAAATAGAGCAAAATCAGCGATAATAGTGATTGAGGTGAGCCGCCTGTTGGCTGCAGCCAGAGGAAGGAGGGGAGGGGCAACGGGGTGACGTAGGCGAGTCGAGCAGCCAATGGCGCTCGAGCAAGCGCCTCGAGACGGCGTATATAAGCAAAAATTTTTCGGCGCCGGCCATCACAAACCACAGTTGTTCACCATGGCTCGCACCAAGCAGACTGCTCGCAAGTCCACGGGAGGCAAGGCTCCTCGTAAGCAGCTGGCCACCAAGGCAGCACGCAAGTCTGCTCCTGCCACAGGGGGTGTGAAGAAGCCTCACCGTTACAGGCCCGGAACGGTCGCCCTGCGTGAGATCCGTCGTTACCAGAAGAGCACCGAGTTGCTCATCAGGAAACTTCCCTTCCAGCGTCTGGTGCGCGAGATTGCCCAGGACTTCAAGACCGATCTTCGCTTCCAGTCGTCTGCCGTCATGGCTTTACAGGAGGCATCCGAGGCTTACCTGGTCGGTCTCTTCGAGGACACTAACCTCTGTGCCATCCACGCCAAGCGTGTCACCATCATGCCAAAGGACATTCAGCTTGCTCGCCGTATCCGTGGAGAGCGTGCATAAGCTAAATCGACCACCCTAGTATACACCAAACTCGGCCCTTCTCAGGGCCAAAATATCCTTCTAAGGAGATTTCAGACATTCCTAGCATCAGTCATATGAATTAACCTTCATCTACACATATAATAAATAAATAAATAAATAAATAAACAAATACACTAATTTAGGTGTCATACATACACGTGATATCAATAAATCAAGTCATTTGTAGTACAACCTGTTCTCTTACAAACAAAACGCCGTCGCTTTTCGCTCTTATGCACTGTCAAGGATCACCCACCCCCCCCCACCCCCCCAAAATAAAAATTGTCATACTGTACTAGAAATAAAAGCAGCTTGTATAAGTGACATACTGTCCAGTCCTGTTTTATTCTGTTTTCGGTCCTCTGGCTTAATCTGTTAAGTTAGGAGATGACATTTTAAATTAACCGTTTTCTTGACATTTTCAAACCTAAGAGGGTGGCCTGCATAGTAATCCTAATGTGGAACATAACAATGAATCTCTAATCTCTAGAAAAAAGATACCGAGTGCTTATATGTGTTGAGAGAGAGAGAGAGAGAGAGAGAGAGAGAGAGAGAGAGAGAGAGAGAGAGAGAGAGAGAGAGAGAGAGAGAGAGAGAGAGAGAGAGAGAGAGAGAGAGAGAGACACAGACAGACAGACAGACAGACAGACAGACAGACAGACAAGACAGACAGACAGACAGACAGACAGACAGACAGACAGACAGACAGACAGACAGACAGAGACTGAGAGAGAGAAACACACACAGACAGTTTCATAAATATTCTCATTTTATAGCTATTTGCTTTCAGTGACAGAGGTTTTTGTTATAATAGTATTGGTGTCTAACACTCACAATCTCTTTAGAAATTAAAGTGTGGCTCCAATGGAGCCGAGTTTGTTGGTTTGAGGCCAAGCCACCACCACAGGGCAGTAAGTAAGCCGTTTACTTGGAGGAGGTGTACTTGGTGACGGCCTTAGTGCCCTCAGAGACGGCGTGCTTGGCCAGTTCTCCGGGCAACAGGAGCCTTACAGCCGTCTGGATCTCCCGACTGGTAATGGTGGAACGCTTGTTGTAGTGGGCCAGGCGAGAAGCCTCGGCGGCGATGCGCTCGAAGATGTCGTTCACGAACGAGTTCATGATCGACATGGCTTTGGAAGAGATACCAGTGTCGGGGTGGACCTGCTTCAGCACTTTGTAGATGTAGATGCTGTAGCTCTCCTTCCTCCTGCGCTTCTTTTTCTTATCGCCCTTGGCAATGGCCTTCTGGGCCTTTCCGGCCTTCTTGGCAGCCTTTCCAGATGCCTTGGGTGGCATGATGATGCTCGTGCTGGCTGGCGTTGCGATACAATAATGAACTTTTGCGCGAGTCGAGCTTTCCTTTTATATCCCGCTCGCGACTCAGCTCAGAGCGGGTCGCGTGGCGGAGCGCGCTGATTGGTCAGTGGCGGACTCCCTTGATCCTGAGCGGGGTATATAACACGAAGCTCGATCTGCGGGCCGGCATTAAAACACCACAAACCCACAACAGCAGCAGCAATGTCAGGACGCGGCAAGGGAGGCAAAGTGAAGGGCAAGTCAAAGTCTCGCTCCAGCAGGGCCGGACTTCAGTTCCCCGTGGGCAGAATTCACCGTCTGCTGCGTAAGGGCAACTACGCCGAACGCGTCGGTGCTGGCGCTCCTGTCTACCTGGCAGCCGTCATGGAATACCTCGCTGCCGAAGTTCTCGAGCTCGCCGGTAACGCCGCACGTGACAACAAGAAGACCCGTATCATCCCACGTCACTTGCAGTTGGCCATCCGCAACGACGAAGAACTCAACAAACTTCTGTCTGGCGTAACCATTGCACAGGGAGGTGTTCTTCCAAACATTCAGGCAGTTCTTTTGCCAAAGAAGACAGAGAAGAAGTAAGCACTTCTGCCACCCACCGCGACAAATACCATAACCAGGCTCCATCCGGAGCCACACACACTTTAATAGAGAGATTCAAGTAGACAATCAACTTTCAAACATTAATAATAACATTTATATTGATTTCATTTGGAATGTGTACATAACAAACAAACAAAACAAAATTATAGGGGATATTCAGCATCACTTGGAATATTAACCAATCATATAAATCCAATATATATTTTATATTTTACTTTAAGCGAGGAATTCATATTCTATCCATTTTTAATCATACAAATGAACAAAAGCAATTCTTCACTAGACGTAATGAATGAATAAATGATCAAGGTTTTAATGTGTTTCATGAATATATATATATATATATATATATATATATATATATATATATATATATATATATATATATATATATATATATATATATATATATATATATATATATATATATATTAATACTTGTGAACCAGAATATGTTTGAGCAGCAGCGATCGTGCCTGCCATTGGCCGAAGTGCAACAATTCAAATAATTTAAAGGGCCTGCTCGGGTATATAAGAGAGGCTGGGAGACTGGGGCCGGTGGTGGGTGATGGGTGATGAGTGATGGTGTGGTGTGGTGTGGTGTTGTTAAGAGTTGATTTACGGCCAGCCAGCCAGCCAGCCAGCCAGCCAGCTGCAGCCAAGGCAGGGCAGGGCAAGGCAAGGCAAGGCAAGGCAAGGCAAGGCAAGGCAAGGCAAGGCAAGGCAAGGCAAGGCAAGGCAGGCAGGCAGGCAGGCAGGCAGCCAGGCAGCCAGGCAGCCAGACAGGCAGGCAGGCAGGCAGGCAGGCAGGCAGGCAGGCAGGCAGGCAGGCAGGCAGGCAGGCAGGCAGGCAGGCAGGCAGGCAGCCAGGCAGCCAGGCAGGCAGGCAGGCAGGCAGGCAGGCAGGCAGGCAGGCAGGCAGGCAGGCAGGCAGCCAGCCAGCCAGCCAGCCAGCCAGCCAGCCAGCCAGCCAGCCAGCCAGCCAGCCAGCCAGCCAGCCAGCCAGCCAGCCAGCCACTCCCACTTTGTATTTATATGCATTCAATTTATATTCAAACATTATATATGTTAAGGGCCTTGTTTTAGTGTTTATTTTAAAAATGACAAACATCGAGTCATTTTACCAGTCCTTTAGCGTTAACGGTGATGCATTTTAAAACTGAACATAAATCGCCTTTTCTGGATATATCAAATATCGAATCCGCTTAATGTGCCTACAATTCAATCATTCAAAAAATACATAATTTACATCAAGCCTTTTCATAGAACAGACAATAAGATTTGTACATGCAAAAAAAAAAAAAAAATCCTTTAAGTTATCAATACAATGTGAGAAAACTTTACTTTTATAACTAAAGTTGCACAATTATACCAACTCTATGGTGGCTGGGTTGTAAGGTGTGTGGCTGGTGTTTTGGAAGTCGCGAGTTCAAACGACCCAATGGGAATAATACTTTTTTTTTTTTGCCATACAATCTTCCTAATACTATTATGTAGGTTTGTGTGTGTTTTTTTATTCATTCTTTGGTTTTATAGATGACATACATATTGACTCCTTTTACCGGTCCTTAATTAGGCTCTGGGGAAGCAATGGTGGTGGTGGTGGTGGTGGTGGTGGTGCATTTAAAACTAAACCAAAAATCACCAGTTCTGGACGCGTCAAATATCATATCCGCTTAATGTGTCTACAACCTAATTACTTAAAACTACACTATTTAATTCATTCATATCATGTGCATATTGGTCATTATGCTCATACAACCGACATCAAAATTTATTTTCATTATTAGAATCATACATTTCATCAAGTAATACAGATACAAAGAGATTTTCTTTCTGAGAAGACCGTTAGTATTGGCTTGCAGGCAGGCAGGCAGGCAGGCATTTGAGGGTTATTATTTCGCCTGTTGATTGGGGGGAGGGTTGATGTGTTAGGGGGTTTTCGGTTAGATGTGGTGGTGGTGATTGGTGGTGGTGATTGGTGGTGATTGGTGGTGATTGGTGGTGGTGGTGGTGGTGGTGGTGGTAGTAGGTGGGAGTTGGGGGTGGGGGGGGGGGGGGGGGGGGGGGGAGGGAAGGGGAGGGGAATGATGGTCTGTGGATTCCTTCTCCGTACCCTTTACATATAAGCAAAAATATGCCTTCTTGTGGGTATAGAAACATTAACACAAATTATATCAGTAACTGATATTGTAGCCTTTTAAACAGAAAAGATTTGTACATACAAATACTTTTTAATTATCATTTATTTGTGGAAATGGCATTTACGTCATTAAATTGATACCTCAGCATCAAGCTAGTGTCCTGCAGCAGTGGTCCAGTGGTAAAGTGTATATAAGTGATGCGTATTCTTGGAGTTGCGAGTTCAAACCCGGATTAAGCTATATATATATATATATATATATATACAACATGTTTTGTTTTGGTTGTTTGTTTTTGTATAAAGCCTCACACAATATCTATATTAAGCGAGTTTGTTTTAAACATGACATACATATTAATTCATTTTACCAGGCCTTATTCCACACAACTCCGTGAATTTCCCGTGGAGCCAGCCATTCAAACAAAAACAAACGAAACAAAACAAAACAAAACAAAAAACATTATTGCCAACAGCATTTGGTGTTCCCAGGCGGTCACCCATCCAAGTACTAACCAAACCCAACGTTGCTTAACTTCGCTGATCGGACGAGAAGCGGTGTTCTCAACGTGGTATGGCCGTTGGCATGAGACTGCCTACACATTGTGGCTAATAACCAACTCTTTTAAGTCATCGCGGCAGGATACGGACCTGCTTGTGGTGTCTTAATGGTAATTGTATCCTAACATATTTTTGTCTCCTTGGCATGGATATTTAACATCGTTTATTCAGTCTTGGGTTTATGTTCTTTCGCCATTTACAGACATTTTACATCTACCTACTTCCTCAGCCTGCCCTGCCAATTTCTAATGAATTTGTGGATTTTCTTTTGTAATACAAACATGTGTGTGCTCATCTGCTCTTCAGTTTTTATGATATTTGTCTCATCTGTCCTGCTTTATGATACTTTTACAAAGAACATGAACAAATGCTTCTATTTTAGAGAAGATATGGGATCCAGGTTTCGGAGCCGTAAAACCAACCGTCGTGATTGGTGGACGAGTTGCCAGGTTGCAGCTTCTGTACCGTGCCGGCACATAAATAGGTTCGGCTCAAGCGGCGGCAGCATCATTCCCCCGTGACTGTCTGAGCGTCTCTCATCACCTTGGTTGGTTCATCATCATCATGGTAGAAGCAAAGCCTACCAAGAAGGCTGCGGCTGCTGCTGCTGTGGTGGCCACCACCAGGAAACCTCGCGTCCAGGTTGCTCACCCGAAAACTAGTCAAATGGTTCTAGCCGCGGTCGCAGCACTCAAAGACCGTAAGGGCTCGTCTCTACAAGCAATCAAGAAGTACGTTGTTGCCAACAACAAAGTCGAGGCTGCCAAGATCGCCATTTACATCCGAAGATTTCTCAAGAAAGCAGTGGCTGACGGCATTCTTGTTCAGACCAAGGGAAGTGGAGCTAGTGGATCATTCAAGCTGGCCGTAGCAGAGAAGAGGGCCGTTCTAACTCCCAAGAAAGCCACCACAACCAAGAAACCATCTACAGCAGCAAAGAAGGCCGTGGTAACTCCCAAGAAAGCCGCCACAAGCAACAAACCACCTACAGCCTTGAAAAAGAAGCAGCAGCAGCAGCAGCAGCTTGTTGTTGGGAACAAAAAGCCCAAAATAAAGAGAGCTTCAAAATCTCCCAAACCACCCAAGGCAAAGAAAGCTGTCAAAAAAACAACAAAGGCAAAATAAACGACGACATGCAAGCAGCATGAATACACATGACAATAAACATCCAGGCCTCCCCCCTCAGTGGAGGGGCCTCATATGATTCCAAAAAAGAGTTTAGTTTTGTAGACAAATAAATCATTACTTTTGGGGTAGATTTACTCTGTATATTATATATATATATATATATATATATATATATATATATATATATATATATATATATATATATATAATATACATCTATATTATATATATATATATATATATATATATATATATATATATATATATATATATATATATAATATACATCTATATTATATATATATATATAATATACATATATATATATATATATATATATATATATATATATATATATATATATATATATATATACATGGGTGAGGTGATATGGTACCAAAGTTTTGGGTAAGGTGATTGACATTTACACAAGATAAAACACGAACCAATGGGAATAAAAACATAAGAATGGAAGTAACTGCAGAAGGCCTATTGGCCCATAACACAAGCACTTCCTCTTGATGCTTCTATATTGGTTCAGAGTCTTGAAGCTATAATAATAATAATATATATATATATATATATATATATATATATATATATATATATATATATATATATATATATATATATATATATATATACACACAAAACTAAATAGTCTTGTTAGACAAATTGCCCCTATTAGAGGCAAGTTGACTAACAAGCCGAATGACTGGCAATTGTTTTGAATTTGAGTTAAATCTAACATAGAAATGTAATCAAACCTAACCTAACCTATGCTAACCCAAGCTAAGCTAACCTAACCTAACCTAAGCTAACCCAAGCTAAGCTAAGCTAACCTAACCTAACCTAAGCTAAGCTAACCTAACCTAACCCAGCAATTCATGATCTTAATATAATACTGTTAATTGGATAAACCAATTTGGAAAGAAATGTTCGAAAATAACAAAATTAACTGTGCTTGTTAGGAAAATTGGGCCTTGCATACTTGTCCCAATAGTGTGGTTCTCGCTTTTAGGTACGACATAAACGTATACCTAAGTTGAGAGAGAAAAAGATTCTCACTCAAACATGCATATCGATTGCCAGTCCTGAATTCTGGGTAGATATTCGTGTCCTCCCTTTTCATTTACCATCATTTGGATACTATCAAAACAGCTCTGAGAAGGATAAAATGAATAAAACGGGTAGCTCACTCATGTAAAAAGGAAGAGTTGGGAAAGATCTCTCTCTCTCTCTCTCTCCCCCTCACACCCCCCCCCCCCCCCCACCAATGATCCTGCTCTGCTAGTATATAACGTAACAAACCTTCCCCCCCCCCCCAACCCCAATCAGAGTCCCTTTAAGCATGCGAGGATAAAAAATAGATTTCATAAGACCCAATGTGCTAGCTGATATCAAAACAATTTATGTTATCGTCTATTAAGCCCTTCAGTAAAAAAGTATAGGGACCTAATTAGGTCCCGTTTTGAGGTGGTGGTGGGTGGAATCGATGGATTAGCCAAGCTCTTATCCGCCGAATCCGTAGAGGGTACGACCCTGGCGCTTCAGAGCGTACACCACGTCCATGGCAGTGACGGTCTTCCTCTTGGCGTGTTCCGTGTAGGTTACAGCATCACGGATGACGTTCTCGAGGAACACCTTCAGGACGCCACGGGTCTCTTCGTAGATGAGACCCGAAATACGCTTGACGCCGCCACGACGAGCTAAGCGACGAATAGCGGGCTTGGTGATGCCCTGGATGTTGTCACGTAGCACCTTACGATGACGCTTGGCGCCACCCTTTCCGAGTCCCTTGCCTCCCTTGCCGCGTCCAGTCATGGTGTTGTAGTTGTGTGAATCGAATTGACGAATGCCCGCACGATTTCCCGACTATATCCCATCAAGCGGACGTACTAGTAGCATTGCAACTCCTGCCTGCCCTTACTTTACGCTTGTGGTCGAGTAGACACGGCTTTCTCACAACGCTTTCAAAACTGCAGTTGCCTACTCGTCTGTTTCACGTCCCTGTGAAATGACTTTTGCACAAATCCAAAAAATAGAGCAAAATCAGCGATAATAGTGATTGAGGTGAGCCGCCTGTTGGCTGCAGCCAGAGGAAGGAGGGGAGGGGCAACGGGGTGACGTAGGCGAGTCGAGCAGCCAATGGCGCTCGAGCAAGCGCCTCGAGACGGCGTATATAAGCAAAAATTTTTCGGCGCCGGCCATCACAAACCACAGTTGTTCACCATGGCTCGCACCAAGCAGACTGCTCGCAAGTCCACGGGAGGCAAGGCTCCTCGTAAGCAGCTGGCCACCAAGGCAGCACGCAAGTCTGCTCCTGCCACAGGGGGTGTGAAGAAGCCTCACCGTTACAGGCCCGGAACGGTCGCCCTGCGTGAGATCCGTCGTTACCAGAAGAGCACCGAGTTGCTCATCAGGAAACTTCCCTTCCAGCGTCTGGTGCGCGAGATTGCCCAGGACTTCAAGACCGATCTTCGCTTCCAGTCGTCTGCCGTCATGGCTTTACAGGAGGCATCCGAGGCTTACCTGGTCGGTCTCTTCGAGGACACTAACCTCTGTGCCATCCACGCCAAGCGTGTCACCATCATGCCAAAGGACATTCAGCTTGCTCGCCGTATCCGTGGAGAGCGTGCATAAGCTAAATCGACCACCCTAGTATACACCAAACTCGGCCCTTCTCAGGGCCAAAATATCCTTCTAAGGAGATTTCAGACATTCCTAGCATCAGTCATATGAATTAACCTTCATCTACACATATAATAAATAAATAAATAAATAAACAAATACACTAATTTAGGTGTCATACATACACGTGATATCAATAAATCAAGTCATTTGTAGTACAACCTGTTCTCTTACAAACAAAACGCCGTCGCTTTTCGCTCTTATGCACTGTCAAGGATCACCCACCCCCCCCCACCCCCCCAAAATAAAAATTGTCATACTGTACTAGAAATAAAAGCAGCTTGTATAAGTGACATACTGTCCAGTCCTGTTTTATTCTGTTTTCGGTCCTCTGGCTTAATCTGTTAAGTTAGGAGATGACATTTTAAATTAACCGTTTTCTTGACATTTTCAAACCTAAGAGGGTGGCCTGCATAGTAATCCTAATGTGGAACATAACAATGAATCTCTAATCTCTAGAAAAAAGATACCGAGTGCTTATATGTGTTGAGAGAGAGAGAGAGAGAGAGAGAGAGAGAGAGAGAGAGAGAGAGAGAGAGAGAGAGAGAGAGAGAGAGAGAGAGAGAGAGAGAGAGAGAGAGACAGACAGACAGACAGACAGACAGACAGACAGACAGACAGACAGACAGACAGACAGACAGACAGACAGACAGACAGACAGACAGACAGACAGACAGACAGACAGACAGAGACTGAGAGAGAGAAACACACACAGACAGTTTCATAAATATTCTCATTTTATAGCTATTTGCTTTCAGTGACAGAGGTTTTTGTTATAATAGTATTGGTGTCTAACACTCACAATCTCTTTAGAAATTAAAGTGTGGCTCCAATGGAGCCGAGTTTGTTGGTTTGAGGCCAAGCCACCACCACAGGGCAGTAAGTAAGCCGTTTACTTGGAGGAGGTGTACTTGGTGACGGCCTTAGTGCCCTCAGAGACGGCGTGCTTGGCCAGTTCTCCGGGCAACAGGAGCCTTACAGCCGTCTGGATCTCCCGACTGGTAATGGTGGAACGCTTGTTGTAGTGGGCCAGGCGAGAAGCCTCGGCGGCGATGCGCTCGAAGATGTCGTTCACGAACGAGTTCATGATCGACATGGCTTTGGAAGAGATACCAGTGTCGGGGTGGACCTGCTTCAGCACTTTGTAGATGTAGATGCTGTAGCTCTCCTTCCTCCTGCGCTTCTTTTTCTTATCGCCCTTGGCAATGGCCTTCTGGGCCTTTCCGGCCTTCTTGGCAGCCTTTCCAGATGCCTTGGGTGGCATGATGATGCTCGTGCTGGCTGGCGTTGCGATACAATAATGAACTTTTGCGCGAGTCGAGCTTTCCTTTTATATCCCGCTCGCGACTCAGCTCAGAGCGGGTCGCGTGGCGGAGCGCGCTGATTGGTCAGTGGCGGACTCCCTTGATCCTGAGCGGGGTATATAACACGAAGCTCGATCTGCGGGCCGGCATTAAAACACCACAAACCCACAACAGCAGCAGCAATGTCAGGACGCGGCAAGGGAGGCAAAGTGAAGGGCAAGTCAAAGTCTCGCTCCAGCAGGGCCGGACTTCAGTTCCCCGTGGGCAGAATTCACCGTCTGCTGCGTAAGGGCAACTACGCCGAACGCGTCGGTGCTGGCGCTCCTGTCTACCTGGCAGCCGTCATGGAATACCTCGCTGCCGAAGTTCTCGAGCTCGCCGGTAACGCCGCACGTGACAACAAGAAGACCCGTATCATCCCACGTCACTTGCAGTTGGCCATCCGCAACGACGAAGAACTCAACAAACTTCTGTCTGGCGTAACCATTGCACAGGGAGGTGTTCTTCCAAACATTCAGGCAGTTCTTTTGCCAAAGAAGACAGAGAAGAAGTAAGCACTTCTGCCACCCACCGCGACAAATACCATAACCAGGCTCCATCCGGAGCCACACACACTTTAATAGAGAGATTCAAGTAGACAATCAACTTTCAAACATTAATAATAACATTTATATTGATTTCATTTGGAATGTGTACATAACAAACAAACAAAACAAAATTATAGGGGATATTCAGCATCACTTGGAATATTAACCAATCATATAAATCCAATATATATTTTATATTTTACTTTAAGCGAGGAATTCATATTCTATCCATTTTTAATCATACAAATGAACAAAAGCAATTCTTCACTAGACGTAATGAATGAATAAATGATCAAGGTTTTAATGTGTTTCATGAATATATATATATATATATATATATATATATATATATATATATATATATATATATATATATATATATATATATATATATATATATATATATATATATATATATATATATATATATTAATACTTGTGAACCAGAATATGTTTGAGCAGCAGCGATCGTGCCTGCCATTGGCCGAAGTGCAACAATTCAAATAATTTAAAGGGCCTGCTCGGGTATATAAGAGAGGCTGGGAGACTGGGGCCGGTGGTGGGTGATGGGTGATGAGTGATGGTGTGGTGTGGTGTGGTGTTGTTAAGAGTTGATTTACGGCCAGCCAGCCAGCCAGCCAGCCAGCCAGCTGCAGCCAAGGCAGGGCAAGGCAAGGCAAGGCAAGGCAAGGCAAGGCAAGGCAGGCAGGCAGGCAAGGCAGGCAAGGCAAGGCAGGCAGGCAGGCAGGCCAGGCAGCCAGGCAGCCAGAGGCAGGCCAGGCAGGCAGGCAGGCAGGCAGGCAGGCAGGCAGGCAGGCAGGCAGGCAGGCAGGCAGGCAGGCAGGCAGGCAGGCAGGCAGGCAGGCAGGCAGGCAGGCAGCCAGGCAGGCAGGCAGGCAGGCAGGCAGGCAGGCAGGCAGGCAGGCAGGCAGGCAGGCCAGCCAGCCAGCCAGCCAGCCAGCCAGCCAGCCAGCCAGCCAGCCAGCCAGCCAGCCAGCCAGCCAGCCAGCCAGCCAGCCAGCCACTCCCACTTTGTATTTATATGCATTCAATTTATATTCAAACATTATATATGTTAAGGGCCTTGTTTTAGTGTTTATTTTAAAAATGACAAACATCGAGTCATTTTACCAGTCCTTTAGCGTTAACGGTGATGCATTTTAAAACTGAACATAAATCGCCTTTTCTGGATATATCAAATATCGAATCCGCTTAATGTGCCTACAATTCAATCATTCAAAAAATACATAATTTACATCAAGCCTTTTCATAGAACAGACAATAAGATTTGTACATGCAAAATAAAAAAAAAAATCCTTTAAGTTATCAATACAATGTGAGAAAACTTTACTTTTATAACTAAAGTTGCACAATTATACCAACTCTATGGTGGCTGGGTTGTAAGGTGTGTGGCTGGTGTTTTGGAAGTCGCGAGTTCAAACGACCCAATGGGAATAATACTTTTTTTTTTTTGCCATACAATCTTCCTAATACTATTATGTAGGTTTGTGTGTGTGTTTTTTTATTCATTCTTTGGTTTTATAGATGACATACATATTGACTCCTTTTACCGGTCCTTAATTAGGCTCTGGGGAAGCAATGGTGGTGGTGGTGGTGGTGGTGGTGGTGCATTTAAAACTAAACCAAAAATCACCAGTTCTGGACGCGTCAAATATCATATCCGCTTAATGTGTCTACAACCTAATTACTTAAAACTACACTATTTAATTCATTCATATCATGTGCATATTGGTCATTATGCTCATACAACCGACATCAAAATTTATTTTCATTATTAGAATCATACATTTCATCAAGTAATACAGATACAAAGAGATTTTCTTTCTGAGAAGACCGTTAGTATTGGCTTGCAGGCAGGCAGGCAGGCAGGCATTTGAGGGTTATTATTTCGCCTGTTGATTGGGGGGAGGGTTGATGTGTTAGGGGGTTTTCGGTTAGATGTGGTGGTGGTGATTGGTGGTGTGGTGATTGGTGGTGATTGGTGGTGATTGGTGGTGGTGGTGGTGGTGGTAGTAGGTGGGAGTTGGTGGGGTGGGGGGGTGGGGGGGGGGGGGGGGGGGGGGGAGGGAAGGGGAGGGGAATGATGGTCTGTGGATTCCTTCTCCGTACCCCTTTACATATAAGCAAAAATATGCCTTCTTGTGGGTATAGAAACATTAACACAAATTATATCAGTAACTGATATTGTAGCCTTTTAAACAGAAAAGATTTGTACATACAAATACTTTTTAATTATCATTTATTTGTGGAAATGGCATTTACGTCATTAAATTGATACCTCAGCATCAAGCTAGTGTCCTGCAGCAGTGGTCCAGTGGTAAAGTGTATATAAGTGATGCGTATTCTTGGAGTTGCGAGTTCAAACCCGGATTAAGCTATATATATATATATATATATATACAACATGTTTTGTTTTGGTTGTTTGTTTTTGTATAAAGCCTCACACAATATCTATATTAAGCGAGTTTGTTTTAAACATGACATACATATTAATTCATTTTACCAGGCCTTATTCCACACAACTCCGTGAATTTCCCGTGGAGCCAGCCATTCAAACAAAAACAAACGAAACAAAACAAAACAAAACAAAAAACATTATTGCCAACAGCATTTGGTGTTCCCAGGCGGTCACCCATCCAAGTACTAACCAAACCCAACGTTGCTTAACTTCGCTGATCGGACGAGAAGCGGTGTTCTCAACGTGGTATGGCCGTTGGCATGAGACTGCCTACACATTGTGGCTAATAACCAACTCTTTTAAGTCATCGCGGCAGGATACGGACCTGCTTGTGGTGTCTTAATGGTAATTGTATCCTAACATATTTTTGTCTCCTTGGCATGGATATTTAACATCGTTTATTCAGTCTTGGGTTTATGTTCTTTCGCCATTTACAGACATTTTACATCTACCTACTTCCTCAGCCTGCCCTGCCAATTTCTAATGAATTTGTGGATTTTCTTTTGTAATACAAACATGTGTGTGCTCATCTGCTCTTCAGTTTTTATGATATTTGTCTCATCTGTCCTGCTTTATGATACTTTTACAAAGAACATGAACAAATGCTTCTATTTTAGAGAAGATATGGGATCCAGGTTTCGGAGCCGTAAAACCAACCGTCGTGATTGGTGGACGAGTTGCCAGGTTGCAGCTTCTGTACCGTGCCGGCACATAAATAGGTTCGGCTCAAGCGGCGGCAGCATCATTCCCCCGTGACTGTCTGAGCGTCTCTCATCACCTTGGTTGGTCTCATCATCATCATGGTAGAAGCAAAGCCTACCAAGAAGGCTGCGGCTGCTGCTGCTGTGGTGGCCACCACCAGGAAACCTCGCGTCCAGGTTGCTCACCCGAAAACTAGTCAAATGGTTCTAGCCGCGGTCGCAGCACTCAAAGACCGTAAGGGCTCGTCTCTACAAGCAATCAAGAAGTACGTTGTTGCCAACAACAAAGTCGAGGCTGCCAAGATCGCCATTTACATCCGAAGATTTCTCAAGAAAGCAGTGGCTGACGGCATTCTTGTTCAGACCAAGGGAAGTGGAGCTAGTGGATCATTCAAGCTGGCCGTAGCAGAGAAGAGGGCCGTTCTAACTCCCAAGAAAGCCACCACAACCAAGAAACCATCTACAGCAGCAAAGAAGGCCGTGGTAACTCCCAAGAAAGCCGCCACAAGCAACAAACCACCTACAGCCTTGAAAAAGAAGCAGCAGCAGCAGCAGCTTGTTGTTGGGAACAAAAAGCCCAAAATAAAGAGAGCTTCAAAATCTCCCAAACCACCCAAGGCAAAGAAAGCTGTCAAGAAAACAACAAAGGCAAAATAAACGACGACATGCAAGCAGCATGAATACACATGACAATAAACATCCAGGCCTCCCCCCTCAGTGGAGGGGCCTCATATGATTCCAAAAAGAGTTTAGTTTTGTAGACAAATAAATCATTACTTTTGGGGTAGATTTACTCTGTATATTATATATATATATATATATATATATATATATATATATATATATATATATATATATATATATATATATATATATATATATATATATATATATATATATATATATATATACACATATACATGGGTGAGGTGATATGGTACCAAAGTTTTGGGTAAGGTGATTGACATTTACACAAGATAAAACACGAACCAATGGGAATAAAAACATAAGAATGGAAGTAACTGCAGAAGGCCTATTGGCCCATAACACAAGCACTTCCTCTTGATGCTTCTATATTGGTTCGGAGTCTTGAAGCTATAATATATATATATATATATATATATATATATATATATATATATATATATATATATATATATATATATATATATATATATATATATATATATATATATATATATATATATATATGCACACAAAACTAAATAGTCTTGTTAGACAAATTGCCCCTATTAGAGGCAAGTTGACTAACAAGCCGAATGACTGCAATTGTTTTGAATTTGAGTTAAATCTAACATAGAAATGTAATCAAACCTAACCTAACCTATGCTAACCCAAGCTAAGCTAACCTAACCTAACCTAAGCTAACCCAAGCTAAGCTAAGCTAACCTAACCTAACCTAAGCTAAGCTAACCTAACCTAACCTAACCCAGCAATTCATGATCTTAATATAATACTGTTAATTGGATAAACCAATTTGGAAAGAAATGTTCGAAAATAACAAAATTAACTGTGCTTGTTAGGAAAATTGGGCCTTGCATACTTGTCCCAATAGTGTGGTTCTCGCTTTTAGGTACGACATAAACGTATACCTAAGTTGAGAGAGAAAAAGATTCGCACTCAAACATGCATATCGATTGCCAGTCCTGAATTCTGGGTAGATATTCGTGTCCTCCCTTTTCATTTACCATCATTTGGATACTATCAAAACAGCTCTGAGAAGGATAAAATGAATAAAACGGGTAGCTCACTCATGTAAAAAGGAAGAGTTGGGAAAGATCTCTCTCTCTCTCTCTCTCCCCTCACACCCCCCCCCCCCCCCACCACCAATGATCCTGCTCTGCTAGTATATAACGTAACAAACCTTCCCCCCCCCCACCCCTCCCTCCCCAATCAGAGTCCCTTTAAGCATGCGAGGATAAAAAATAGATTTCATAAGACCCAATGTGCTAGCTGATATCAAAACAATTTATGTTATCGTCTATTAAGCCCTTCAGTAAAAAAGTATAGGGACCTAATTAGGTCCCGTTTTGAGGTGGTGGTGGGTGGAATCGATGGATTAGCCAAGCTCTTATCCGCCGAATCCGTAGAGGGTACGACCCTGGCGCTTCAGAGCGTACACCACGTCCATGGCAGTGACGGTCTTCCTCTTGGCGTGTTCCGTGTAGGTTACAGCATCACGGATGACGTTCTCGAGGAACACCTTCAGGACGCCACGGGTCTCTTCGTAGATGAGACCCGAAATACGCTTCACGCCGCCACGACGAGCTAAGCGACGAATAGCGGGCTTGGTGATGCCCTGGATGTTGTCACGTAGCACCTTACGATGACGCTTGGCGCCACCCTTTCCGAGTCCCTTGCCTCCCTTGCCGCGTCCAGTCATGGTGTTGAAGTTGTGTGAATCGAATTATAGAATTCCGCACGATTTCCCAGACTATATCCCAGTCAAGCGGACGTACTAGTAGCATTGCAACTCCTGCCTGCCCTTACTTTACGCTTGTGCTCGAGTAGAACACGGCTTTCTCACAACGCTTTCAAAACTGCAGTTGCCTACTCGTCTGTTTCACGTCTCTGTGAAATGACTTTTGCACAAATCCAAAAAATAGAGCAAAATCAGCGATAATAGTGATTGAGGTGAGCTGCCTGTTGGCTGCAGCCAGAGGAAGGAGGGGAGGGGCAACGGGGTGACGTAGGCGAGTCGAGCAGCCAATGGCGCTCGAGCAAGCGCCTCGAGACGGCGTATATAAGCAAAAATTTTTCGGCGCCGGCCATCACAAACCACAGTTGTTCACCATGGCTCGCACCAAGCAGACTGCTCGCAAGTCCACGGGAGGCAAGGCTCCTCGTAAGCAGCTGGCCACCAAGGCAGCACGCAAGTCTGCTCCTGCCACAGGGGGCGTGAAGAAGCCTCACCGTTACAGGCCCGGAACGGTCGCCCTGCGTGAGATCCGTCGTTACCAGAAGAGCACAGAGTTGCTCATCAGGAAACTTCCCTTCCAGCGTCTGGTGCGCGAGATTGCCCAGGACTTCAAGACCGATCTTCGCTTCCAGTCGTCTGCCGTCATGGCTTTACAGGAGGCATCCGAGGCTTACCTGGTCGGTCTCTTCGAGGACACTAACCTCTGTGCCATCCACGCCAAGCGTGTCACCATCATGCCAAAGGACATTCAGCTTGCTCGCCGTATCCGTGGAGAGCGTGCATAAGCTAAAACGACCACCCTAGTATACACCAAACTCGGCCCTTCTCAGGGCCAAAATATCCTTCTAAGGAGATTTCAGACATTCCTAGCATCAGTCATATGAATTAACCTTCATCTATACATATAATAAATAAATAAAATACAATAATTTAGGTGTCATACATACACTGTACACGTGATATCAATAAATCAAGTCATTTGTAGTACAACCTGTCCTCTTACAAACAAAACTGCCGTCGCTTTTCATTCTTATGCACTGCCAAGGATCCTCCCCCCCCCCCCCCCCCCTCCAAAAAAAAAAAAAAAAAATTGTCATACTGTACTAGAAATAAAAGCAGCTTGTATAAGTGACATACTGTCCTGTCCTGTTTTATTCTGTTTTTCGGTCCTCTGGCTTAATCTGTTAAGTTAGGAGATGACATTTTAAATTAACCGTTTTCTTGACATTTTCAAACCTTAAGAGGGTGGCCTGCATAGTAATCCTAATGTGGAACATAACAATGAATCTCTAATCTCTAGAAAAAAGATACCGAGTGCTTATATGTGTGTTGAGAGAGAGAGAGAGAGAGAGAGAGAGAGAGAGAGAGAGAGAGAGAGAGAGAGAGAGAGAGAGAGAGAGAGAGAGAGAGAGAGAGAGAGAGAGAGAGAGAGAGAGACAGCAGAGACAGAGACAGAGACAGACAGACAGACAGACAGACAGACAGACAGACAGACAGACAGACAGACAGACAGACAGAGACTGAGAGAGAGAAACACACACAGACAGTTTCATAAATATTCTCATTTTATAGCTATTTGCTTTCAGTGACAGAGGTTTTTGTTATAATAGTATTGGTGTCTAACACTCACAATCTCTTTAGAAATTAAAGTGTGGCTCCAATGGAGCCGAGTTTGTTGGTTTGAGGCCAAGCCACCACCACAGGGCAGTAAGTAAGCCGTTTACTTGGAGGAGGTGTACTTGGTGACGGCCTTAGTGCCCTCAGAGACGGCGTGCTTGGCCAGTTCTCCGGGCAACAGGAGCCTTACAGCCGTCTGGATCTCCCGACTGGTAATGGTGGAACGCTTGTTGTAGTGGGCCAGGCGAGAAGCCTCGGCGGCGATGCGCTCGAAGATGTCGTTCACGAACGAGTTCATGATCGACATGGCTTTGGAAGAGATACCAGTGTCGGGGTGGACCTGCTTCAGCACTTTGTAGATGTAGATGCTGTAGCTCTCCTTCCTCCTGCGCTTCTTTTTCTTATCGCCCTTGGCAATGGCCTTCTGGGCCTTTCCGGCCTTCTTGGCAGCCTTTCCAGATGCCTTGGGTGGCATGATGATGCTCGTGCTGGCTGGCGTTGCGATACAATAATGAACTTTTGCGCGAGTCGAGCTTTCCTTTTATATCCCGCTCGCGACTCAGCTCAGAGCGGGTCGCGTGGCGGAGCGCGCTGATTGGTCAGTGGCGGACTCCCTTGATCCTGAGCGGGGTATATAACACGAAGCTCGATCTGCGGGCCGGCATAAAACACCACAAACCCACAACAGCAGCAGCAATGTCAGGACGCGGCAAGGGAGGCAAAGTGAAGGGCAAGTCAAAGTCTCGCTCCAGCAGGGCCGGACTTCAGTTCCCCGTGGGCAGAATTCACCGTCTGCTGCGTAAGGCAACTACGCCGAACGCGTCGGTGCTGGCGCTCCTGTCTACCTGGCAGCCGTCATGGAATACCTCGCTGCCGAAGTTCTGGAGCTCGCCGGTAACGCCGCACGTGACAACAAGAAGACCCGTATCATCCCACGTCACTTGCAGTTGGCCATCCGCAACGACGAAGAACTCAACAAACTTCTGTCTGGCGTAACCATTGCACAGGGAGGTGTTCTTCCAAACATTCAGGCAGTTCTTTTGCCAAAGAAGACAGAGAAGAAGTAAGCACTTCTGCCACCCACCACGACAAATACCATAACCAGGCTCCATCCGGAGCCACACACACTTTAATAGAGAGATTCAAGTAGACAATCAACTTTCAAACATTAATAATAACATTTATATTGATTTCATTTGGAATGTGTACATAACAAACAAACAAAACAAAATTATAGGGGATATTCAGCATCACTTGGAATATTAACCAATCATATAAATCCAATATATATTTTATATTTTACTTTAAGCGAGGAATTCATATTCTATCAATTTTTAATCATACAAATGAACAAAAGCAATTCTTCACTAGACGTAATGAATGAATAAATGATCAAGGTTTTAATGTGTTTCATGAATATATATATATATATATATATATATATATATATATATATATATATATATATATATATATATATATATATATATATATATATATAATATAATATAATATAATATATTATAATACTTGTGAACCAGAATATGTTTGAGCAGCAGCGATCGTGCCATTGGCCGAAGTGCAACAATTCAAATAATTTAAAGGGCCTGCTCGGGTATATAAGAGAGGCTGGGAGACTGGGGCCGGTGGTGGGTGATGGGTGATGAGTGATGGTGTGGTGTGGTGTGGTGTTGTTAAGAGTTGATTTACGGCCAGCCAGCCAGCTGCAGCCAAGGCAGGGCAGGGCAAGGCAAGGCAAGGCAAGGCAAGGCAATAACAGGACAGGACAGGCAAGGCAAGGCAAGGCAAGGCAAGGCAAGCAGGCGGGCGGGCGGGCGGGCGGGCGGGCGGGCGGGCGGGCGGGCAGAGCAGGCAGGCAGGCAGGCAGGCAGGCAGGCAGGCAGCCAGCCAGCCAGCCAGCCAGCCAGCCAGCCAGCCAGCCACTCCCACTTTGTATTTATATGCATTCAATTTATATTCAAACATTATATATGTTAAGGGCCTAGTTTTAGTGTTTATTTTAAAAATGACAAACATCGAGTCGTTTTACCAGTCCTTTAGCGTTAACGGTGATGCATTTTAAAACTGAACAGAAATCACCTTTTCTGGATATATCAAATATCGAAATCCGCTTAATGTGCCTACAATTCAATCATTCAAAAAATACATAATTTACATCATGCCTTTTCATAGAACAGACAATAAGATTTGAGACAATAAGAACTTTACTTTTATAACTAAAGTTGCACAATTATACCAACTCTATGGTGGCTGGGTGGTAAGGTGTGTGGCTGGTGTTTTGGAAGTCGCGAGTTCAAACGACCCAATGGGAATAATACTTTTTTTTTTTTATGCCATACAATCTTCCTAATACTATTATGTAGGTGTGTGTGTGTGTTTTTTTATTCATTCTTTGGTTTTATAGATGACATACATATTGACTCCTTTTACCGGTCCTTAATTAGGCTCTGGGGAAGCAATGGTGGTGGTGGTGGTGGTGGTGCATTTAAAACTAAACCAAAAATCACCAGTTCTGGACGCGTCAAATATCATATCCGCTTAATGTGTCTACAACCTAATTACTTAAAACTACACTATTTAATTCATTCATATCATGTGCATATTGGTCATTATGCTCATACAACCGACATAACAATTTATTTTCATTATTAGAATCATACATTTCATCAAGTAATACAGATACAAAGAGATTTTCTTTCTGAGAAGACCGTTAGTATTGGCTGGCTGGCAGGCAGGCAGGCATTTGAGGGTTATTATTTCGCCTGTTGATTGGGGGGAGGGTTGATGTGTTAGGGGGTTTTCGGTTAGGTGTGGTGGTGGTGATTGGTGGTGATTGGTGGTGGTGGTGATTGGTGGTGAGTAGTGGTGGTGGTGGTGGTGGTGGTGGTGGTAGTGGTGGTAGTAGGTGGGAGGGGGGGGGGGGGGAAGGGGGGAATGATGGTCTGTGGATTCCTTCTCCGTACCCCTTACATATAAGCAAAAACATGCCTTCCTGTGGGTATAGAAACATTAACACAAATTATATCAGTAACTGATATTGTAGCCTTTTAAACAGAAAAGATTTGTACATACAAATACTTTTAAATTATCATTTATTTGTGGAAATGGCATTTACGTCATTAAATTGATACCTCAGCATCAAGTGTCCTGCAGTGGTCCAGTGGTAAAGTGTATATAAGTGATGCGTATTCTTGGAGTTGCGAGTTCAAACCCGGATTAAGCTATATATATATATATATATATACAACATGTTTTGTTTTGGTTGTTTGTTTTTGTATAAAGCCTCACACAATATCTATATTAAGCGAGTTTGTTTTAAACATGACATACATATTAATTCATTTTACCAGGCCTTATTCCACACAACTCCGTGAATTTCCCGTGGAGCCAGCCATTCAAACAAAAACAAACGAAACAAAACAAAACAAAACAAAAAACATTATTGCCAACAGCATTTGGTGTTCCCAGGCGGTCACCCATCCAAGTACTAACCAAACCCAACGTTGCTTAACTTCGCTGATCGGACGAGAAGCGGTGTTCTCAACGTGGTAGTGGCCGTTGGCATGAGACTGCCTACACATTGTGGCTAATAACCAACTCTTTTAAGTCATCGCGGCAGGATACGGACCTGCTTGTGGTGTCTTAATGGTAATTGTATCCTAACATATTTTTGTCTCCTTGGCATGGATATTTAACATCGTTTATTCAGTCTTGGGTTTATGTTCTTTCGCCATTTACAGACATTTTACATCTACCTACTTCCTCAGCCTACCCTGCCAATTTCTAATGAATTTGTGGATTTTCTTTTGTAATACATACATGTGTGTGCTCATCTGCTCTTCAGTTTTTATGATATTTGTCTCATCTGTCCTGCTTTATGATACTTTTACAAAGAACATGAACAAATGCTTCTATTTTAGAGAAGATATGGGATCCAGGTTTCGGAGCCGTAAAACCAACCGTCGTGATTGGTGGACGAGTTGCCAGGTTGCAGCTTCTGTACCGTGCCGGCACATAAATAGGTTCGGCTCAAGCGGCGGCAGCATCATTCCCCCGTGACTGTCTGAGCGTCTCTCATCACCTTGGTTATCTCATCATCATCATCATGGTAGAAGCAAAGCCTACCAAGAAGGCTGCGGCTGCTGCTGCTGCTGTGGTGGCCACCACCAGGAAACCTCGCGTCCAGGTTGCTCACCCGAAAACTAGTCAAATGGTTCTAGCCGCGGTCGCAGCACTCAAAGACCGTAAGGGCTCGTCTCTACAAGCAATCAAGAAGTACGTTGTTGCCAACAACAAAGTCGAGGCTGCCAAGATCGCCATTTACATCCGAAGATTTCTCAAGAAAGCAGTGGCTGACGGCATTCTTGTTCAGACCAAGGGAAGTGGAGCTAGTGGATCATTCAAGCTGGCCGTAGCAGAGAAGAGGGCCGTTCTAACTCCCAAGAAAGCCACCACAACCAAGAAACCATCTACAGCAGCAAAGAAGGCCGTGGTAACTCCCAAGAAAGCCGCCACAAGCAACAAACCACCTACAGCCTTGAAAAAGAAGCAGCAGCAGCAGCAGCTTGTTGTTGGGAACAAAAAGCCCAAAATAAAGAGAGCTTCAAAATCTCCCAAACCACCCAAGGCAAAGAAAGCTGTCAAGAAAACAACAAAGGCAAAATAAACGACGACATGCAAGCAGCATGAATACACATGACAATAAACATCCAGGCCTCCCCCCTCAGTGGAGGGGCCTCATATGATTCCAAAAAGAGTTTAGTTTTGTAGACAAATAAATCATTACTTTTGGGGTAGATTTACTCTGTATATTATATATATATATATATATATATATATATATATATATATATATATATATATATATATATATATATATATATATATATATATATATATACATACATACATGGGTGAGGTGATATGGTACCAAAGTTTTGGGTGAGGTGATTGACATTTACACAAGATAAAACACGAACCAATGGGAATAAAAACATAAGAATGGAAGTAACTGCAGAAGGCCTATTGGCCCATAACACAAGCACTTCCTCTTGATGCTTCTATATTGGTTCGGAGTCTTGAAGCTATAATATATATATATATATATATATATATATATATATATATATATATATATATATATATATATATATATATATATATATATATATATATATATATATATATATATGCACACAAAACTAAATAGTCTTGTTAGACAAATTGCCCCTATTAGAGGCAAGTTGACTAACAAGCCGAATGACTGCAATTGTTTTGAATTTGAGTTAAATCTAACATAGAAATGTAATCAAACCTAACCTAACCTATGCTAACCCAAGCTAAGCTAACCTAACCTAACCTAAGCTAACCCAAGCTAAGCTAAGCTAACCTAACCTAACCTAAGCTAAGCTAACCTAACCTAACCTAACCCAGCAATTCATGATCTTAATATAATACTGTTAATTGGATAAACCAATTTGGAAAGAAATGTTCGAAAATAACAAAATTAACTGTGCTTGTTAGGAAAATTGGGCCTTGCATACTTGTCCCAATAGTGTGGTTCTCGCTTTTAGGTACGACATAAACGTATACCTAAGTTGAGAGAGAAAAAGATTCGCACTCAAACATGCATATCGATTGCCAGTCCTGAATTCTGGGTAGATATTCGTGTCCTCCCTTTTCATTTACCATCATTTGGATACTATCAAAACAGCTCTGAGAAGGATAAAATGAATAAAACGGGTAGCTCACTCATGTAAAAAGGAAGAGTTGGGAAAGATCTCTCTCTCTCTCTCTCTCCCCTCACCCCCCCCCCCCCCCCCCACCAATGATCCTGCTCTGCTAGTATATAACGTAACAAACCTTCCCCCCCCCCCCCCTCCCTCCCCAATCAGAGTCCCTTTAAGCATGCGAGGATAAAAAATAGATTTCATAAGACCCAATGTGCTAGCTGATATCAAAACAATTTATGTTATCGTCTATTAAGCCCTTCAGTAAAAAAGTATAGGGACCTAATTAGGTCCCGTTTTGAGGTGGTGGTGGGTGGAATCGATGGATTAGCCAAGCTCTTATCCGCCGAATCCGTAGAGGGTACGACCCTGGCGCTTCAGAGCGTACACCACGTCCATGGCAGTGACGGTCTTCCTCTTGGCGTGTTCCGTGTAGGTTACAGCATCACGGATGACGTTCTCGAGGAACACCTTCAGGACGCCACGGGTCTCTTCGTAGATGAGACCCGAAATACGCTTGCACGCCGCCACGACGAGCTAAGCGACGAATAGCGGGCTTGGTGATGCCCTGGATGTTGTCACGTAGCACCTTACGATGACGCTTGGCGCCACCCTTTCCGAGTCCCTTGCCTCCCTTGCCGCGTCCAGTCATGGTGTTGAAGTTGTGTGAATCGAATTGACGAATGCCCGCACGATTTCCCGACTATATCCCATCAAGCGGACGTACTAGTAGCATTGCAACTCCTGCCTGCCCTTACTTTACGCTTGTGGTCGAGTAGAACACGGCTTTCTCACAACGCTTTCAAAACTGCAGTTGCCTACTCGTCTGTTTCACGTCCCTGTGAAATGACTTTTGCACAAATCCAAAAAATAGAGCAAAATCAGCGATAATAGTGATTGAGGTGAGCCGCCTGTTGGCTGCAGCCAGAGGAAGGAGGGGAGGGGCAACGGGGTGACGTAGGCGAGTCGAGCAGCCAATGGCGCTCGAGCAAGCGCCTCGAGACGGCGTATATAAGCAAAAATTTTTCGGCGCCGGCCATCACAAACCACAGTTGTTCACCATGGCTCGCACCAAGCAGACTGCTCGCAAGTCCACGGGAGGCAAGGCTCCTCGTAAGCAGCTGGCCACCAAGGCAGCACGCAAGTCTGCTCCTGCCACAGGGGGTGTGAAGAAGCCTCACCGTTACAGGCCCGGAACGGTCGCCCTGCGTGAGATCCGTCGTTACCAGAAGAGCACCGAGTTGCTCATCAGGAAACTTCCCTTCCAGCGTCTGGTGCGCGAGATTGCCCAGGACTTCAAGACCGATCTTCGCTTCCAGTCGTCTGCCGTCATGGCTTTACAGGAGGCATCCGAGGCTTACCTGGTCGGTCTCTTCGAGGACACTAACCTCTGTGCCATCCACGCCAAGCGTGTCACCATCATGCCAAAGGACATTCAGCTTGCTCGCCGTATCCGTGGAGAGCGTGCATAAGCTAAATCGACCACCCTAGTATACACCAAACTCGGCCCTTCTCAGGGCCAAAATATCCTTCTAAGGAGATTTCAGACATTCCTAGCATCAGTCATATGAATTAACCTTCATCTATACATATAATAAATAAATAAATAACAATACACTAATTTAGGTGTCATACATACACTGTACACGTGATATCAATAAATCAAGTCATTTGTAGTACAACCTGTTCCTCTTACAAACAAAATGCCGTCGCTTTTCATTCTTATGCACTGTCAAGGATCCTCCACCCCCCCCCCCCCCCCTCCAAAAAATAAAAAAATTGTCATACTGTACTAGAAATAAAAGCAGCTTGTATAAGTGACATACTGTCCATGTCCTGTTTTATTCTGTTTTCGGTCCTCTGGCTTAATCTGTTAAGTTAGGAGATGACATTTTAAATTAACCGTTTTCTTGACATTTTCAAACCTAAGAGGGTGGCCTGCATAGTAATCCTAATGTGGAACATAACAATGAATCTCTAATCTCTAGAAAAAAGATACCGAGTGCTTATATGTGTTGAGAGAGAGAGAGAGAGAGAGAGAGAGAGAGAGAGAGAGAGAGAGAGAGAGAGAGAGAGAGAGAGAGAGAGAGAGAGAGAGAGAGAGAGAGAGAGAGACAGCAGAGACAGACAGACAGACAGACAGACAGACAGACAGACAGACAGACAGACAGACAGACAGACAGACAGACAGACAGACAGACAGAGACTGAGAGAGAGAAACACACACAGACAGTTTCATAAATATTCTCATTTTATAGCTATTTGCTTTCAGTGACAGAGGTTTTTGTTATAATAGTATTGGTGTCTAACACTCACAATCTCTTTAGAAATTAAAGTGTGGCTCCAATGGAGCCGAGTTTGTTGGTTTGAGGCCAAGCCACCACCACAGGGCAGTAAGTAAGCCGTTTACTTGGAGGAGGTGTACTTGGTGACGGCCTTAGTGCCCTCAGAGACGGCGTGCTTGGCCAGTTCTCCGGGCAACAGGAGCCTTACAGCCGTCTGGATCTCCCGACTGGTAATGGTGGAACGCTTGTTGTAGTGGGCCAGGCGAGAAGCCTCGGCGGCGATGCGCTCGAAGATGTCGTTCACGAACGAGTTCATGATCGACATGGCTTTGGAAGAGATACCAGTGTCGGGGTGGACCTGCTTCAGCACTTTGTAGATGTAGATGCTGTAGCTCTCCTTCCTCCTGCGCTTCTTTTTCTTATCGCCCTTGGCAATGGCCTTCTGGGCCTTTCCGGCCTTCTTGGCAGCCTTTCCAGATGCCTTGGGTGGCATGATGATGCTCGTGCTGGCTGGCGTTGCGATACAATAATGAACTTTTTGCTTTGATGTCCATAGGGAATGGAAAGGATGGGGGAGGTAGAGGGATGGGGAGATGAAATTCAGGAAGAGGATGCGGGTGTAGAGAGAGAGGAGGTTTGAAAGTTCGGTGGCCTGTCCACCATGGGTTGACATTTTTGTATGTGTTGTTTGTTTGCGTATGTGTTATGTTGGGTTGTCAGTACATTGGCTGGGGGGGCTAGTGTTTGTGACCTTGTTGGTGTCCTAAAGCACTAGAGCCGATGGAGTTGGCTGAAGGAGGCTAATCTTAGAAACATCAGGGTAGTTACACTTCTGACGCCACGACAAATGGTTTTTTGGTTTTATATTTTTTTGTAGGTGTTTTATTTATTATATATATTTTTTTTTTTTTTTTTTTTTTTTTTTTTTTTTTTTTTTTTTTTTTTTTTTATTTATTTATTTATTTATTATTATTATTTTTTTTTTTTTTTTTTATTATTTATTATTTTTTTTTTTCTTTCTTTCTTTATTCTTCATTTGGTGTAGATTGGGTCCGGGATGGGCCACTCATCTGGATCGTCTGGCAGACCGCTTAGTATCTGAGGGCTTGGGAAGGCCTCATCATGGATATGTCTGATCACTTTTTGTTGGAGAGTGATTCTTCTGGTTCTGTGTGGTGGTTCGTGGATCTCGTAGTCGCTGGTGGTGTTTTCTGCTACGAAGGGATCTTCTGGGTCTGGGACATACATGTTCTTCATACGGTACAGCTGTCTTCTGGCCAGGTAGCTGAGCCTAATGTTCATTGGCTTCATGTTGAGCGTCTCATGGATCAGGTCAGTTCTTACCCTGTCCCTCAGAGTCAGGCCCTCTGCAAAGCGAAGTGCTTTGTTTTGTACTCGTTGAATCTTCAACATGTTGGATTTGTTGGTGAGGTTCAGGGGAACGTAGGGGTATTCCAAGCTAGGCCTTATGATCATTCTGTACAGGTGGAGCTTGATGTGGGATGGGGCTTGGTTGAAACGGAAGAGCCTCTCCAGTGAGCCCCGGGCCATCGCTGTCTTCTGGGATACGTACTGGGAGGAGTTGAGTAGCCTGTTGAAGTTGTAACCGAGCACTGTGTTGGAGTTTGAGATGGCTATGGGATCACCCCTGATTCTTATTCCCCCCTCATTTTCAATAGAGAAGGCCATACAGCCGACAGTGCTTAATTGGATCTTTTCTGGGTTAGTGGTGATCCTCCATTTCCTTTCCCAGTTAGCAGTCCTTGCTAGTTCTACGTTTGCCTTACGGGTTGCAGTTGCATGTTTGGCCGCTTGGCTGCTAGGGTTAGATGTTATTACGTGCGTTACGTCGTCCGCAAATTGCACGATAATGGTGTCCCTATACTCTGGTTGGGGCAGGTCATTTACAAAGATGTTGAAGAGAACCGGGCTCAAGCATGATCCTTGGGGGACTCCAGCTGTTGGGGTGAAGGCTGCGGCCTCGTTTGCCTTGAAGCTGGGGGTAACTTGCCTATTCTTGAGGAAATTACTGATCAGCCTGAGGAGGGTCCAGTTTTGCGCTGGTAAGTCTGCTAGTTTGTACACCAGACCATCGTGCCACAGGCTGTCGAAGGCCTTGTGTACGTCCCTCGTCGCAATCAAGGCTACCTGTTTTTGCTTGCGAATTGAGCTTAAGGCGTCGTAGATGATGTTAATTGCGTGCTGGGTTGATCTATGTGCTCGAAAGCCAAACTGCTTTTCTGTGAAGAGGTTGTTGTACTCCATGTAGTAGTTAAGGACGGTTTGACATGATTTTTTCAAAGCACTTGCCTATTGAGTCTAAGAGTGAGATTGGTCGGTAGTTGCCAGGTTGGTGGGGGTCTTTCTTGGGTTTGGGAATGAATATCATCTTGGCTGACTTGAATGCTACAGGAATGTGTCCCGATGCCAGCATAGCGTTGAATAGGTTGAGTATGGATTGCATAAGATTGCCTGGTAGAAGTTTGATCTGCAGCGCTTTGATCCCTGATGGTCCTGGGGCCTTATCTCTGGTGCTTTTGATGACTCCTCTCATCTCTAGCATAGTTATGGGTCTTGTTAAAGGGTGGTCGTCTTCTAGGGTTGTCAGGTCAATCAGAGGGGTGCTGTTAAGGGAGGCGGCATTTTCTGTTGTCCATTGGTTGACACGTTCAAAGTGAGTGTTGTTGAAGGCTCTGCTGTTTGAAGCTGTGAGTGTCTTTTTCCAAACTGCGCCCATGAGGTCAGCCTGATCCTGCGGGTCTTCCTATTTTTTCTTGCTTGCTCCTCTTCATCTTCGTCAAGGAATGTGTGTACAAGGTGGGTGAGGCTGGGGTTAACCTGATCCCAGGAGCTGTCTGATCTTGCGCCAGAAAGTAGCCGGCTCCCTTTTGTACTGGTTGGCCTGTCTCACTAGGGTTCTCCAAATGTGGCTCTTGTGGGTCAGCGTAAGGTCTATGGTTTCCCTTCTGAGTGTTTGTAGGGTCAACGCTGGTGGCTGGCCTGTTTGGTAGTGGCTTTGGCAGGCTCGCTGGTACATCATTCATTTTGCCTCTGATTTCTCGGGTCGGCTTATATTGGTGGTAAGTCCTAGTGGTGGATATTTCACAAGTGGCCTCGGTTGCAAGCTGGATCCGGTTGTGGATGGTGTTTACTGCTTGGTCGATTGTTTGGGTTGGGAGGTTGTCGAACTCAAGGATGGGGTCGTCCAGCAAGGAAGGTGTCATAGTCACGGGCACGTATGGTTTCCAAGTCTGGGCCTGGATGGTGCCACATATCTGAAGGGGGTTGCCTTGGAGGGATGTGACCACAGGGATGTGGATCCGACCCCACGTTCTTGCCTGGGGTTACTCTGCAGTGGAACAGGTCACAATCTCTGTTGGTCAGCACTATGTCAGGGGTGCCCCTATGGTTGCCCGCAAAGAACGTCTTAAAGTGGGGGCCTTGGAAGGAGAGGTCCCGGTTTTGCATTAGATTGAAGAGCTGCCTGCCCTTGAGGTCTGGCCTGTCAGGAGCGTTGAATAAGGCCTGATGGTGGGCATTCAGGTCTCCTGCGATGATAGTGGGGAGGATTCCTGTCGAGCAGCTTGTTCAGAGGGATGGAGGGGAGGTAGGCCAGTCTAGGTGGTAGATATGCGGTGCAGACAATGAGGGGGCCGTGTGAAGTGGTGAGTTCTATTGCAAGAAAGTTGTCGTCTTCTATGAGGATGGGGCGGTAGGAGAGCCCTCTTCTTATTAGTATTGCCACCCCACTGTACCTACCCCTGTTGACTTCCCTGGTGGAATATCCCCAGATGGAGATGTGCTGGTCTTGTCTGGCCGCTGTTTCATTGAGTAAGACTAACATCTGGGTTAAGTCTGGCTACCTTCCAGAGTGAGAAGGTATCTGTTGTTGAAGTAAGTGTCTGATGTTCACCTGAAGGATTGTGATCCCCATTATTGACTATGAGACGGAAGTGATTGTTTGGTTGTAGTGCCAATGTTATTACATTCGGTTTGGTCGCTTCTGTTTGTGGAGGAGGGGGGTAAAGCTGTTGAGTCAGGTATCTTGTTCCTGGTTCCGGTCGGGGATTGGTTGGGGTTGGGGTTTCCCATACGTTGCTGTGCCATTGGGGGGTCTTCGGTGTCACTGCTGTTCATGATGTCGACATCCGTGGTGCTAGAGTCGCTCTCTGGTGAAGAGTTGTGGGGGTTGCTTGCCCTTGCTCCGTCCACAGGGGATGGGGTTCGGCTGTAGGTGTTGGTCCTAGGCCTCTTGGTACAGCGTTGTGTGGAATATATTGTTGTGGGGCTGCGATGTTTGAAGCGAAATTTCCTAGTGCCCGGATGGGGTTCCGTATGGCAAGGGAGTTTGTGAGAGCTTGGAGGGACGATCTGATGTGGGAGTGTTTCAGGAAGGGTGGACATAGGTGTTTCCCAGAATGTCGGGGTGGAGGGGCCGGGGTTGTTCAGGGAGTTTGGAGTCTCCTGGGCGTTGGTAGAGGCCTGGGGGCGAGGAGTACTAGGGTTGGGGTTGTTGGGTTGTGCTTGGGCCTGGCCGGCGGTTGTTGTGATGCTAGGAGTCAAGTAGGCAAGCGAGTCCTCGGACATATGGACAGGGGGTAGGCCATTGTCTTTCCTAAGTGAGTTCCAGAAACCTAGGAGCTTCACTGGGTTGTCTGGAAATTGGATTTGAGCAAATGTTAGGAGTTCGGCCCCTAAGCTGGGCTTGGGATCGGGGTTTGGTGCAAGAGAGTTAGGTGTTGGGGCCTGTTGTGTTTGATTCTGGGTTTGTTCTGGTAATAACCGTGGGGTTATGGGGGTGCTGGGTGCTTTGGTGTCCCCCTTGGGCCACCGACTGGGCCTGTTGTTGGTTAGGGATGCCCCAGGCATTTACTGGTGGAGGAGGGGCAGGGATGGTAATAGCTGCCTGTTGGCGGGCTGCTGTCTCCGTTTCATGCAATTGCTTGATTGCCTCTTGCCTGCGAGGACAAAGATGCGAGATTGCAATGTGTGGACCATTGCATAGAGCACATTTGGGTGTAGGGTTTGTGCATTCCCTGTAGCTGTGTTCCCCTGTGCACCTGCTGCACTTGGGGGTTCCATTGTTACATGCATTGGAATAGTGGTCGTACTGAAAGCATTTGAAGCATTGCTTGAGCTTGTAAAACCTCTGTGGGTTGATTTTGTCAGGTTCAGCCATGATGCCAAATGCAGAAAGGCCTTGTGTGCAGACTTGCGTTGCTTGCTCCGGTGAAGCCAGAGTAAGTTTCAGTACTTGGTTGTTGCGTTGGGTTGTGAATCTGTGGGCCTGAAGTATTTTGACATCCCTGTTTTTCCTCTCTATTTCTGCAATTATTTCATCATTTGAGTGATCCATGATGATGTCATGGATCCTATGTACAAAGATGGTGCGTTGGGCTTGGAATTCGGCAGGGGGGTAGACAGTGATATTCTTCTCCCTTAGTTTGTTCATGGTGTCTGACGAAAGGAGGTCTGGGAGGTTTGCATTGGGTACCAACAAGATGGCTCCATTCGTTATTTTGTACACATTTTTGTAGGTAATCTGGGTGACCTCGTAGACCACCTCAAGTAGTTGGGCTGGGGTACGACCCCGGCCAGATTCGTCTGTGAATCTGACTTTGGTCGCCATAGCTTGGTGGGCCAGGCAGCCTAATCTAATCTATACTATGGTGGGTGCTGTGAAGTGTCCAGGTAGACTAAGTGGATGGTGGGTGTTAGTTAGGCCGAGGCCTCTAACTTCTAGTTGCTAGGCAACTAGAGCTACTAGACAAGGTGGTAATTGAACCTATCGATAGCCTAAGCCTGCTACAAGGCTGTTAGATGCCCGATCAAACCTCCGCAAGAATTTCAAGAACCCGGTTTTGGCTACCGCTCGGGAATGATCGTTTGGAATGGCGAAATACAAGAGGTAGAAACAGTTTAGAAAGACAGCCTTATTCACTCCTTAATTCTATGATTAGTAGGTTATGCATTGTGTATTGTGTGAGTGTGTGTGTGGTGTGTCTTGGTACAGGCAGGGAGAGAATGGGGAGGAGAGGGTGGGGAATGGGGGGGGGGGAGGGGGTGTGGGATGAAGGATGAGGATGGGTAGTTATTTTATTAGGACATCATACTGCTGTAAGCGTCAGTAGAGCTAGGTTGAGACACAGTACAGGTGCCCCGGCGTGTCTTGACGCCGAGAGAGCTTGTAGTCGACTGGACAGTGAGTGTGGCTGGCTGCTACGCGGCCGGCCGGCTGTGATTGGCTCGCTGGCGCACCAATCCTGAGTGAGGTGGGCGGAGCCAACGCTCAGATTCTCCTGTAGGTGGCGGGAGCTCCTGGGAGCACGTCTGCTCACGGCGGCTGCTGGCTCTTTATCTTTATCTTTATCAATGAACTTTTGCGCGAGTCGAGCTTTCCTTTTATATCCCGCTCGCGACTCAGCTCAGAGCGGGTCGCGTGGCGGAGCGCGCTGATTGGTCAGTGGCGGACTCCCTTGATCCTGAGCGGGGTATATAACACGAAGCTCGATCTGCGGGCCGGCATAAAACACCACAAACCCACAACAGCAGCAGCAATGTCAGGACGCGGCAAGGGAGGCAAAGTGAAGGGCAAGTCAAAGTCTCGCTCCAGCAGGGCCGGACTTCAGTTCCCCGTGGGCAGAATTCACCGTCTGCTGCGTAAAGGCAACTACGCCGAACGCGTCGGTGCTGGCGCTCCTGTCTACCTGGCAGCCGTCATGGAATACCTCGCTGCCGAAGTTCTGGAGCTCGCCGGTAACGCCGCACGTGACAACAAGAAGACCCGTATCATCCCACGTCACTTGCAGTTGGCCATCCGCAACGACGAAGAACTCAACAAACTTCTGTCTGGCGTAACCATTGCACAGGGAGGTGTTCTTCCAAACATTCAGGCAGTTCTTTTGCCAAAGAAGACAGAGAAGAAGTAAGCACTTCTGCCACCCACCACGACAAATACCATAACCAGGCTCCATCCGGAGCCACACACACTTTAATAGAGAGATTCAAGTAGACAATCAACTTTCAAACATTAATAATAACATTTATATTGATTTCATTTGGAATGTGTACATAACAAACAAACAAAACAAAATTATAGGGGATATTCAGCATCACTTGGAATATTAACCAATCATATAAATCCAATATATATTTTATATTTTACTTTAAGCGAGGAATTCATATTCTATCAATTTTTAATCATACAAATGAACAAAAGCAATTCTTCACTAGACGTAATGAATGAATAAATGATCAAGGTTTTAATGTGTTTCATGAATATATATATATATATATATATATATATATATATATATATATATATATATATATATATATATATATATATATATATATATATATATATATATATATATATATATATTAATACTTGTGAACCAGAATATGTTTGAGCAGCAGCGATCGTGCCTGCCATTGGCCGAAGTGCAACAATTCAAATAATTTAAAGGGCCTGCTCGGGTATATAAGAGAGGCTGGGAGACTGGGGCCGGTGGTGGGTGATGGGTGATGAGTGATGGTGTGGTGTGGTGTGGTGTGGTGTGGTGTGGTGTTGTTAAGAGTTGATTTACGGCCAGCCAGCCAGCCAGCCAGCCAGCCAGCTGCAGCCAAGGCAGGGCAAGGCAAGGCAAGGCAAGGCAAGGCAAGGCAGGCAGGCAGGCAGGCAGGCAGGCAGGCAGGCAGGCAGGCAGGCAGGCAGCCAGGCAGCCAGGCAGCCAGACAGGCAGGCAGGCAGGCAGGCAGGCAGGCAGGCAGGCAGGCAGGCAGGCAGGCAGGCAGGCAGCCAGGCAGGCAGGCAGGCAGGCAGGCAGGCAGGCAGGCAGGCAGGCAGCCAGGCAGCCAGGCAGCCAGGCAGGCAGGCAGGCAGGCAGGCAGGCAGGCAGCCAGCCAGCCAGCCAGCCAGCCAGCCAGCCAGCCAGCCAGCCAGCCAGCCAGCCAGCCAGCCAGCCAGCCAGCCAGCCAGCCAGCCAGCCAGCCAGCCAGCCAGCCAGCCAGCCAGCCAGCCAGCCAGCCAGCCAGCCAGCCAGCCAGCCAGCCACTCCCACTTTGTATTTATATGCATTCAATTTATATTCAAACATTATATATGTTAAGGGCCTTGTTTTAGTGTTTATTTTAAAAATGACAAACATCGAGTCATTTTACCAGTCCTTTAGCGTTAACGGTGATGCATTTTAAAACTGAACATAAATCGCCTTTTCTGGATATATCAAATATCGAATCCGCTTAATGTGCCTACAATTCAATCATTCAAAAAATACATAATTTACATCAAGCCTTTTCATAGAACAGACAATAAGATTTGTACATGCAAAATAAAAAAAAAAATCCTTTAAGTTATCAATACAATGTGAGAAAACTTTACTTTTATAACTAAAGTTGCACAATTATACCAACTCTATGGTGGCTGGGTTGTAAGGTGTGTGGCTGGTGTTTTGGAAGTCGCGAGTTCAAACGACCCAATGGGAATAATACTTTTTTTTTTTGCCATACAATCTTCCTAATACTATTATGTAGGTTTGTGTGTGTGTTTTTTTTATTCATTCTTTGGTTTTATAGATGACATACATATTGACTCCTTTTACCGGTCCTTAATTAGGCTCTGGGGAAGCAATGGTGGTGGTGGTGGTGGTGGTGGTGGTGGTGCATTTAAAACTAAACCAAAAATCACCAGTTCTGGACGCGTCAAATATCATATCCGCTTAATGTGTCTACAACCTAATTAAAACTACACTATTTAATTCATTCATATCATGTGCATATTGGTCATTATGCTCATACAACCGACATCAAAATTTATTTTCATTATTAGAATCATACATTTCATCAAGTAATACAGATACAAAGAGATTTTCTTTCTGAGAAGACCGTTAGTATTGGCTTGCAGGCAGGCAGGCAGGCAGGCATTTGAGGGTTATTATTTCGCCTGTTGATTGGGGGGAGGGTTGATGTGTTAGGGGGTTTTCGGTTAGGATGTGGTGGTGGTGATTGGTGGTGGTGGTGATTGGTGGTGATTGGTGGTGGTGGTGGTGGTGGTAGTAGGTGGGAGTTGGGGGTGGGGGGGTGGGGGGGGGGGGGGGGAGGGAAGGGGAGGGGAATGATGGTCTGTGGATTCCTTCTCCGTACCCCTTTACATATAAGCAAAAATATGCCTTCCTTGTGGGTATAGAAACATTAACACAAATTATATCAGTAACTGATATTGTAGCCTTTTAAACAGAAAAGATTTGTACATACAAATACTTTTTAATTATCATTTATTTGTGGAAATGGCATTTACGTCATTAAATTGATACCTCAGCATCAAGCTAGTGTCCTGCAGCAGTGGTCCAGTGGTAAAGTGTATATAAGTGATGCGTATTCTTGGAGTTGCGAGTTCAAACCCGGATTAAGCTATATATATATATATATATATATACAACATGTTTTGTTTTGGTTGTTTGTTTTTGTATAAAGCCTCACACAATATCTATATTAAGCGAGTTTGTTTTAAACATGACATACATATTAATTCATTTTACCAGGCCTTATTCCACACAACTCCGTGAATTTCCCGTGGAGCCAGCCATTCAAACAAAAACAAACGAAACAAAACAAAACAAAACAAAAAACATTATTGCCAACAGCATTTGGTGTTCCCAGGCGGTCACCCATCCAAGTACTAACCAAACCCAACGTTGCTTAACTTCGCTGATCGGACGAGAAGCGGTGTTCTCAACGTGGTGTGGCCGTTGGCATGAGACTGCCTACACATTGTGGCTAATAACCAACTCTTTTAAGTCATCGCGGCAGGATACGGACCTGCTTGTGGTGTCTTAATGGTAATTGTATCCTAACATATTTTTGTCTCCTTGGCATGGATATTTAACATCGTTTATTCAGTCTTGGGTTTATGTTCTTTCGCCATTTACAGACATTTTACATCTACCTACTTCCTCAGCCTGCCCTGCCAATTTCTAATGAATTTGTGGATTTTCTTTTGTAATACAAACATGTGTGTGCTCATCTGCTCTTCAGTTTTTATGATATTTGTCTCATCTGTCCTGCTTTATGATACTTTTACAAAGAACATGAACAAATGCTTCTATTTTAGAGAAGATATGGGATCCAGGTTTCGGAGCCGTAAAACCAACCGTCGTGATTGGTGGACGAGTTGCCAGGTTGCAGCTTCTGTACCGTGCCGGCACATAAATAGGTTCGGCTCAAGCGGCGGCAGCATCATTCCCCCGTGACTGTCTGAGCGTCTCTCATCACCTTGGTTGGTTCATCATCATCATGGTAGAAGCAAAGCCTACCAAGAAGGCTGCGGCTGCTGTGGTGGCCACCACCAGGAAACCTCGCGTCCAGGTTGCTCACCCGAAAACTAGTCAAATGGTTCTAGCCGCGGTCGCAGCACTCAAAGACCGTAAGGGCTCGTCTCTACAAGCAATCAAGAAGTACGTTGTTGCCAACAACAAAGTCGAGGCTGCCAAGATCGCCATTTACATCCGAAGATTTCTCAAGAAAGCAGTGGCTGACGGCATTCTTGTTCAGACCAAGGGAAGTGGAGCTAGTGGATCATTCAAGCTGGCCGTAGCAGAGAAGAGGGCCGTTCTAACTCCCAAGAAAGCCACCACAACCAAGAAACCATCTACAGCAGCAAAGAAGGCCGTGGTAACTCCCAAGAAAGCCGCCACAAGCAACAAACCACCTACAGCCTTGAAAAAGAAGCAGCAGCAGCAGCAGCTTGTTGTTGGGAACAAAAAGCCCAAAATAAAGAGAGCTTCAAAATCTCCCAAACCACCCAAGGCAAAGAAAGCTGTCAAAAAAACAACAAAGGCAAAATAAACGACGACATGCAAGCAGCATGAATACACATGACAATAAACATCCAGGCCTCCCCCCCTCAGTGGAGGGGCCTCATATGATTCCAAAAAAGAGTTTAGTTTTGTAGACAAATAAATCATTACTTTTGGGGTAGATTTACTCTGTATATTATATATATATATATATATATATATATATATATATATATATATATATATATATATATATATATATATATATATATATATATATATATATATATACATACATACATGGGTGAGGTGATATGGTACCAAAGTTTTGGGTAAGGTGATTGACATTTACACAAGATAAAACACGAACCAATGGGAATAAAAACATAAGAATGGAAGTAACTGCAGAAGGCCTATTGGCCCATAACACAAGCACTTCCTCTTGATGCTTCTATATTGGTTCAGAGTCTTGAAGCTATAATAATATATATATATATATATATATATATATATATATATATATATATATATATATATATATATATATATATATATATATATATATACACACAAAACTAAATAGTCTTGTTAGACAAATTGCCCCTATTAGAGGCAAGTTGACTAACAAGCCGAATGACTGGCAATTGTTTTGAATTTGAGTTAAATCTAACATAGAAATGTAATCAAACCTAACCTAACCTATGCTAACCCAAGCTAAGCTAACCTAACCTAACCTAAGCTAACCCAAGCTAAGCTAAGCTAACCTAACCTAACCTAACCTAACCTAACCTAAGCTAATCTAACCTAACCTAACCCAGCAATTCATGATCTTAATATAATACTGTTAATTGGATAAACCAATTTGGAAAGAAATGTTCGAAAATAACAAAATTAACTGTGCTTGTTAGGAAAATTGGGCCTTGCATACTTGTCCCAATAGTGTGGTTCTCGCTTTTAGGTACGACATAAACGTATACCTAAGTTGAGAGAGAAAAAGATTCTCACTCAAACATGCATATCGATTGCCAGTCCTGAATTCTGGGTAAATATTCGTGTCCTCCCTTTTCATTTACCATCATTTGGATACTATCAAAACAGCTCTGAGAAGGATAAAATGAATAAAACGGGTAGCTCCCTCATGTAAAAAGGAAGAGTTGGGAAAGATCTCTCTCTCTCTCTCTCTCCCCCTCACACCCCCCCCCCCCCCCACCAATGATCCTGCTCTGCTAGTATATAACGTAACAAACCTTCCCCCCCCCCCCCTCCCCAATCAGAGTCCCTTTAAGCATGCGAGGATAAAAAATAGATTTCATAAGACCCAATGTGCTAGCTGATATCAAAACAATTTATGTTATCGTCTATTAAGCCCTTCAGTAAAAAAGTATAGGGACCTAATTAGGTCCCGTTTTGAGGTGGTGGTGGGTGGAATCGATGGATTAGCCAAGCTCTTATCCGCCGAATCCGTAGAGGGTACGACCCTGGCGCTTCAGAGCGTACACCACGTCCATGGCAGTGACGGTCTTCCTCTTGGCGTGTTCCGTGTAGGTTACAGCATCACGGATGACGTTCTCGAGGAACACCTTCAGGACGCCACGGGTCTCTTCGTAGATGAGACCCGAAATACGCTTGACGCCGCCACGACGAGCTAAGCGACGAATAGCGGGCTTGGTGATGCCCTGGATGTTGTCACGTAGCACCTTACGATGACGCTTGGCGCCACCCTTTCCGAGTCCCTTGCCTCCCTTGCCGCGTCCAGTCATGGTGTTGTAGTTGTGTGAATCGAATTGATCGAATGCCATTCATTCATTTAAATATAGGTCAAGATACCCTTATGGGTGAGCGTGGAAGTGGGGATAGGGGAAGAATTAGTGGGGGTGAGAGGAAGGGTTTTCAGTATGAGGTAAAGTGCCAGGGCTAGACCCAGCTGCATGGCATTGAAATCCGCACGATTTCCCGACTATATCCCATCAAGCGGACGTACTAGTAGCATTGCAACTCCTGCCTGCCCTTACTTTACGCTTGTGGTCGAGTAGACACGGCTTTCTCACAACGCTTTCAAAACTGCAGTTGCCTACTCGTCTGTTTCACGTCCCTGTGAAATGACTTTTGCACAAATCCAAAAAATAGAGCAAAATCAGCGATAATAGTGATTGAGGTGAGCCGCCTGTTGGCTGCAGCCAGAGGAAGGAGGGGAGGGGCAACGGGGTGACGTAGGCGAGTCGAGCAGCCAATGGCGCTCGAGCAAGCGCCTCGAGACGGCGTATATAAGCAAAAATTTTTCGGCGCCGGCCATCACAAACCACAGTTGTTCACCATGGCTCGCACCAAGCAGACTGCTCGCAAGTCCACGGGAGGCAAGGCTCCTCGTAAGCAGCTGGCCACCAAGGCAGCACGCAAGTCTGCTCCTGCCACAGGGGGTGTGAAGAAGCCTCACCGTTACAGGCCCGGAACGGTCGCCCTGCGTGAGATCCGTCGTTACCAGAAGAGCACCGAGTTGCTCATCAGGAAACTTCCCTTCCAGCGTCTGGTGCGCGAGATTGCCCAGGACTTCAAGACCGATCTTCGCTTCCAGTCGTCTGCCGTCATGGCTTTACAGGAGGCATCCGAGGCTTACCTGGTCGGTCTCTTCGAGGACACTAACCTCTGTGCCATCCACGCCAAGCGTGTCACCATCATGCCAAAGGACATTCAGCTTGCTCGCCGTATCCGTGGAGAGCGTGCATAAGCTAAATCGACCACCCTAGTATACACCAAACTCGGCCCTTCTCAGGGCCAAAATATCCTTCTAAGGAGATTTCAGACATTCCTAGCATCAGTCATATGAATTAACCTTCATCTACACATATAATAAATAAATAAATAAATAAACAAATACACTAATTTAGGTGTCATACATACACGTGATATCAATAAATCAAGTCATTTGTAGTACAACCTGTTCTCTTACAAACAAAACGCCGTCGCTTTTCGCTCTTATGCACTGTCAAGGATCACCCACCCCCCCCCCCCCAAAATAAAAATTGTCATACTGTACTAGAAATAAAAGCAGCTTGTATAAGTGACATACTGTCCAGTCCTGTTTTATTCTGTTTTCGGTCCTCTGGCTTAATCTGTTAAGTTAGGAGATGACATTTTAAATTAACCGTTTTCTTGACATTTTCAAACCTAAGAGGGTGGCCTGCATAGTAATCCTAATGTGGAACATAACAATGAATCTCTAATCTCTAGAAAAAAGATACCGAGTGCTTATATGTGTTGAGAGAGAGAGAGAGAGAGAGAGAGAGAGAGAGAGAGAGAGAGAGAGAGAGAGAGAGAGAGAGAGAGAGAGAGAGAGAGAGAGAGAGACAGACAGACAGACAGACAGACAGACAGACAGACAGACAGACAGACAGACAGACAGACAGACAAGACAGACAGACAGACAGACAGACAGACAGACAGACAGACAGACAGAGACTGAGAGAGAGAAACACACACAGACAGTTTCATAAATATTCTCATTTTATAGCTATTTGCTTTCAGTGACAGAGGTTTTTGTTATAATAGTATTGGTGTCTAACACTCACAATCTCTTTAGAAATTAAAGTGTGGCTCCAATGGAGCCGAGTTTGTTGGTTTGAGGCCAAGCCACCACCACAGGGCAGTAAGTAAGCCGTTTACTTGGAGGAGGTGTACTTGGTGACGGCCTTAGTGCCCTCAGAGACGGCGTGCTTGGCCAGTTCTCCGGGCAACAGGAGCCTTACAGCCGTCTGGATCTCCCGACTGGTAATGGTGGAACGCTTGTTGTAGTGGGCCAGGCGAGAAGCCTCGGCGGCGATGCGCTCAAAGATGTCGTTCACGAACGAGTTCATGATCGACATGGCTTTGGAAGAGATACCAGTGTCGGGGTGGACCTGCTTCAGCACTTTGTAGATGTAGATGCTGTAGCTCTCCTTCCTCCTGCGCTTCTTTTTCTTATCGCCCTTGGCAATGGCCTTCTGGGCCTTTCCGGCCTTCTTGGCAGCCTTTCCAGATGCCTTGGGTGGCATGATGATGCTCGTGCTGGCTGGCGTTGCAGTACAATAATGAACTTTTGCGCGAGTCGAGCTTTCCTTTTATATCCCGCTCGCGACTCAGCTCAGAGCGGGTCGCGTGGCGGAGCGCGCTGATTGGTCAGTGGCGGACTCCCTTGATCCTGAGCGGGGTATATAACACGAAGCTCGATCTGCGGGCCGGCTGTTCCACTGCAGAGTAACCCCAGGCAAGAACGTGGGGTCGGACCACATCCCTGTGGTCACATCCCTCCAAGCAGCCCCCTTCAGATATGTGGCACCACCCAGGCCCAGACTGGGAACCATACGTGCCCGTGAATATGACACCTTCCTTGCTGACGACCCCATCATTGAGTTCGAGAACCTCCCAACCCAAACAATCGACCAAGCAGTAAACACCATCCACAACCGGATCCAGCTTGCAACCGAGGCCACTTGTGAAATATCCACCACAAGGACTTACCACCAATATAAGCCGACCCGAGAAATCAGAGGCAAAATGAATGAGTACCAGCGAGCCTGCCAAAGCCACTACCAAACTGGCCAGCCACCAGCGTTGACCCTACAAACACTCAGAAGGGAAACCATAGACCTTACGCTGACCCACAAGAGCCACATTTGGGGAACCCTGGTGAGACAGGCCAACCAGTACAAAAGGGAGCCGGCTACTTTCTGGCGCAAGATCAGACAGCTCCTGGGATCAGTTAACCCCAGCCTCACCCACCTTGTACACACATTCCTTGACGAAGATGAAGAGGAGCAGCAAGAAAAAATAGAAGACCCACAGGATCAGGCTGACCTCATGGGCGCAGTCTGGAAAAAGACACTCACAGCTTCAAACAGCAGAGCCTTCAACAACACTCACTTTGAACGTGTCAACCAATGGACAACAGAAAATGCCGCCTCCCTTAACAGCACCCCTCTGATTGACCTGACAACCCTAGAAGACGACCACCCTCTAACAAGACCCATAACTATGCTAGAGATGAGAGGAGTCATCAAAAGCACCAGAGATAAGGCCCCTGGACCATCAGGGATCAAAGCGCTGCAGATCAAACTTCTACCAGGCAATCTTATGCAATCCATACTCAACCTATTCAACGCTATGCTGGCATCGGGTCACATTCCTGTAGCATTCAAGTCAGCCAAGATGATATTCATTCCCAAACCCAAGAAAGACCCCCACCAACCTGGCAACTACCGACCAATCTCCCTCTTAGACACGATAGGCAAGTGCTTTGAAAAAATCATGTCAAACCGTCTTAACTACTACATGGAGTACAACAACCTCTTCACAGAAAAGCAGTTTGGCTTTCGAGCACATAGATCAACCCAGCACGCAATTAACATCATCTACGACGCCGTAAGCTCAATTCGAAAGCAAAAACAGGTAGCTTTGATTGCAACGAGGGACGTACACAAGGCCTTCGACAGCCTGTGGCACGATGGTCTTGTGTACAAATTAGCAGACTTACCAGCGCAAAACTGGACCCTCCTCAGGCTGATCAGAAATTTCCTTAAGAATAGGCAAGTTACCCCCAGCTTCAAGGCAAAAGAGGCCGCAGCCTTCACCCCAACAGCTGGAGTCCCCCAAGGATCATGCTTGAGCCCGGTTCTCTTCAACATCTTTGTAAATGACCTACCCCAACCAGAGTATAGGGACACCATTATCGTACAATTTGCGGACGACGTAACACACGTAATAACATCTAACCCTAGCATCCAAGCGGCCAAGCATGCAACTGTAACCCGTAAGGCAAACGTAGAACTAGCAAGGACTGCTAACTGGGAAAGGAAATGGAGGATCACCACTAACCCAGAAAAGATCCAATTAAGCACTGTCGGCTGTATGGCCTTCTCTATTGAAAATGAGGGGGGAATAAGAATCAGGGGTGATCCCATAGCCATCTCAAACTCCAACACAGTGCTCGGTTACAACTTCAACAGGCTACTCAACTCCTCCCAGTACGTATCCCAGAAGACAGCGATGGCCCGGGGCTCACTGGAGAGGCTCTTCCGTTTCAACCAAGCCCCATCCCACATCAAGCTCCACCTGTACAGAATGATCATAAGGCCTAGCTTGGAATACCCCTACGTTCCCCTGAACCTCACCAACAAATCCAACATGTTGAAGATTCAACGAGTACAAAACAAAGCACTTCGCTTTGCAGAGGGCCTGACTCTGAGGGACAGGGTAAGAACTGACCTGATCCATGAGACGCTCAACATGAAGCCAATGAACATTAGGCTCAGCTACCTGGCCAGAAGACAGCTGTACCGTATGAAGAACATGTATGTCCCAGACCCAGAAGATCCCTTCGTAGCAGAAAACACCACCAGCGACTACGAGATCCACGAACCACCACACAGAACCAGAAGAATCACTCTCCAACAAAAAGTGATCAGACATATCCATGATGAGGCCTTCCCAAGCCCTCAGATACTAAGCGGTCTGCCAGACGATCCAGATGAGTGGCCCATCCCGGACCCAATCTACACCAAATGAAGAATAAAGAAAGAAAGAAAAAAAAAAAAAATAACAAAATAAAAAAATAAAATAAAAAAAATAAAAAAATAAAAAAATAAATTAAAAAAAAAAAAAAAAAAAAAAAAATAATAATAAAAAAAAAAAAAAAATATATAAATAAATAAAACACCTACAAAAAAAATATAAAACCAAAAAACCATTTGTCGTGGCGGCAGAAGTGTAACTACCCTGATGTTTCTAAGATTAGCCTCCTTCAGCCAACTCCATCGGCTCTAGTGCTTTAGGACACCAACAAGGTCACAAACACTAGCCCCCCCAGCCAATGTACTGACAACCCAACATAACACATACGCAAACAAACAACACATACAAAAATGTCAACCCATGGTGGACAGGCCACCGAACTTTCAAACCTCCTCTTTCACTACACCCGCATCCTCTTCCTGAATTTCATCTCCCCATCCCTCTACCTCCCCCATCCTTTCCATTCCCTATGGACATCAATCCCAATCCCATCCGGCATTAAAACACCACAAACCCACAACAGCAGCAGCAATGTCAGGACGCGGCAAGGGAGGCAAAGTGAAGGGCAAGTCAAAGTCTCGCTCCAGCAGGGCCGGACTTCAGTTCCCCGTGGGCAGAATTCACCGTCTGCTGCGTAAGGGCAACTACGCCGAACGCGTCGGTGCTGGCGCTCCTGTCTACCTGGCAGCCGTCATGGAATACCTCGCTGCCGAAGTTCTCGAGCTCGCCGGTAACGCCGCACGTGACAACAAGAAGACCCGTATCATCCCACGTCACTTGCAGTTGGCCATCCGCAACGACGAAGAACTCAACAAACTTCTGTCTGGCGTAACCATTGCACAGGGAGGTGTTCTTCCAAACATTCAGGCAGTTCTTTTGCCAAAGAAGACAGAGAAGAAGTAAGCACTTCTGCCACCCACCGCGACAAATACCATAACCAGGCTCCATCCGGAGCCACACACACTTTAATAGAGAGATTCAAGTAGACAATCAACTTTCAAACATTAATAATAACATTTATATTGATTTCATTTGGAATGTGTACATAACAAACAAACAAAACAAAATTATAGGGGATATTCAGCATCACTTGGAATATTAACCAATCATATAAATCCAATATATATTTTATATTTTACTTTAAGCGAGGAATTCATATTCTATCCATTTTTAATCATACAAATGAACAAAAGCAATTCTTCACTAGACGTAATGAATGAATAAATGATCAAGGTTTTAATGTGTTTCATGAATATATATATATATATATATATATATATATATATATATATATATATATATATATATATATATATATATATATATATATATATATATATATATATATATATATATATTAATACTTGTGAACCAGAATATGTTTGAGCAGCAGCGATCGTGCCTGCCATTGGCCGAAGTGCAACAATTCAAATAATTTAAAGGGCCTGCTCGGGTATATAAGAGAGGCTGGGAGACTGGGGCCGGTGGTGGGTGATGGGTGATGAGTGATGGTGTGGTGTGGTGTGGTGTGGTGTGGTGTGGTGTTGTTAAGAGTTGATTTACGGCCAGCCAGCCAGCCAGCCAGCCAGCCAGCTGCAGCCAAGGCAGGGCAAGGCAAGGCAAGGCAAGGCAAGGCAAGGCAGGCAGGCAGGCAGGCAGGCAGGCAGGCAGGCAGGCAGGCAGGCAGGCAGCCAGGCAGCCAGGCAGCCAGACAGGCAGGCAGGCAGGCAGGCAGGCAGGCAGGCAGGCAGGCAGGCAGGCAGGCAGGCAGGCAGGCAGGCAGCCAGGCAGGCAGGCAGGCAGGCAGGCAGGCAGGCAGGCAGGCAGGCAGCCAGGCAGCCAGGCAGCCAGGCAGGCAGGCAGGCAGGCAGGCAGCCAGCCAGCCAGCCAGCCAGCCAGCCAGCCAGCCAGCCAGCCAGCCAGCCAGCCAGCCAGCCAGCCAGCCAGCCAGCCAGCCAGCCAGCCAGCCAGCCAGCCAGCCAGCCAGCCAGCCAGCCACTCCCACTTTGTATTTATATGCATTCAATTTATATTCAAACATTATATATGTTAAGGGCCTTGTTTTAGTGTTTATTTTAAAAATGACAAACATCGAGTCATTTTACCAGTCCTTTAGCGTTAACGGTGATGCATTTTAAAACTGAACATAAATCGCCTTTTCTGGATATATCAAATATCGAATCCGCTTAATGTGCCTACAATTCAATCATTCAAAAAATACATAATTTACATCAAGCCTTTTCATAGAACAGACAATAAGATTTGTACATGCAAAATAAAAAAAAAAATCCTTTAAGTTATCAATACAATGTGAGAAAACTTTACTTTTATAACTAAAGTTGCACAATTATACCAACTCTATGGTGGCTGGGTTGTAAGGTGTGTGGCTGGTGTTTTGGAAGTCGCGAGTTCAAACGACCCAATGGGAATAATACTTTTTTTTTTTTGCCATACAATCTTCCTAATACTATTATGTAGGTTTGTGTGTGTGTTTTTTTTATTCATTCTTTGGTTTTATAGATGACATACATATTGACTCCTTTTACCGGTCCTTAATTAGGCTCTGGGGAAGCAATGGTGGTGGTGGTGGTGGTGGTGGTGGTGGTGCATTTAAAACTAAACCAAAAATCACCAGTTCTGGACGCGTCAAATATCATATCCGCTTAATGTGTCTACAACCTAATTAAAACTACACTATTTAATTCATTCATATCATGTGCATATTGGTCATTATGCTCATACAACCGACATCAAAATTTATTTTCATTATTAGAATCATACATTTCATCAAGTAATACAGATACAAAGAGATTTTCTTTCTGAGAAGACCGTTAGTATTGGCTTGCAGGCAGGCAGGCAGGCAGGCATTTGAGGGTTATTATTTCGCCTGTTGATTGGGGGGAGGGTTGATGTGTTAGGGGGTTTTCGGTTAGATGTGGTGGTGGTGATTGGTGGTGGTGGTGATTGGTGGTGATTGGTGGTGGTGGTGGTGGTGGTAGTAGGTGGGAGTTGGGGGTGGGGGGGTGGGGGGGGGGGGGGGGTGGGGAGGGAAGGGGAGGGGAATGATGGTCTGTGGATTCCTTCTCCGTACCCTTTACATATAAGCAAAAATATGCCTTCTTGTGGGTATAGAAACATTAACACAAATTATATCAGTAACTGATATTGTAGCCTTTTAAACAGAAAAGATTTGTACATACAAATACTTTTTAATTATCATTTATTTGTGGAAATGGCATTTACGTCATTAAATTGATACCTCAGCATCAAGCTAGTGTCCTGCAGCAGTGGTCCAGTGGTAAAGTGTATATAAGTGATGCGTATTCTTGGAGTTGCGAGTTCAAACCCGGATTAAGCTATATATATATATATATATATATATACAACATGTTTTGTTTTGGTTGTTTGTTTTTGTATAAAGCCTCACACAATATCTATATTAAGCGAGTTTGTTTTAAACATGACATACATATTAATTCATTTTACCAGGCCTTATTCCACACAACTCCGTGAATTTCCCGTGGAGCCAGCCATTCAAACAAAAACAAACGAAACAAAACAAAACAAAACAAAAAACATTATTGCCAACAGCATTTGGTGTTCCCAGGCGGTCACCCATCCAAGTACTAACCAAACCCAACGTTGCTTAACTTCGCTGATCGGACGAGAAGCGGTGTTCTCAACGTGGTGTGGCCGTTGGCATGAGACTGCCTACACATTGTGGCTAATAACCAACTCTTTTAAGTCATCGCGGCAGGATACGGACCTGCTTGTGGTGTCTTAATGGTAATTGTATCCTAACATATTTTTGTCTCCTTGGCATGGATATTTAACATCGTTTATTCAGTCTTGGGTTTATGTTCTTTCGCCATTTACAGACATTTTACATCTACCTACTTCCTCAGCCTGCCCTGCCAATTTCTAATGAATTTGTGGATTTTCTTTTGTAATACAAACATGTGTGTGCTCATCTGCTCTTCAGTTTTTATGATATTTGTCTCATCTGTCCTGCTTTATGATACTTTTACAAAGAACATGAACAAATGCTTCTATTTTAGAGAAGATATGGGATCCAGGTTTCGGAGCCGTAAAACCAACCGTCGTGATTGGTGGACGAGTTGCCAGGTTGCAGCTTCTGTACCGTGCCGGCACATAAATAGGTTCGGCTCAAGCGGCGGCAGCATCATTCCCCCGTGACTGTCTGAGCGTCTCTCATCACCTTGGTTGGTTCATCATCATCATGGTAGAAGCAAAGCCTACCAAGAAGGCTGCGGCTGCTGCTGCTGCTGTGGTGGCCACCACCAGGAAACCTCGCGTCCAGGTTGCTCACCCGAAAACTAGTCAAATGGTTCTAGCCGCGGTCGCAGCACTCAAAGACCGTAAGGGCTCGTCTCTACAAGCAATCAAGAAGTACGTTGTTGCCAACAACAAAGTCGAGGCTGCCAAGATCGCCATTTACATCCGAAGATTTCTCAAGAAAGCAGTGGCTGACGGCATTCTTGTTCAGACCAAGGGAAGTGGAGCTAGTGGATCATTCAAGCTGGCCGTAGCAGAGAAGAGGGCCGTTCTAACTCCCAAGAAAGCCACCACAACCAAGAAACCATCTACAGCAGCAAAGAAGGCCGTGGTAACTCCCAAGAAAGCCGCCACAAGCAACAAACCACCTACAGCCTTGAAAAAGAAGCAGCAGCAGCAGCTTGTTGTTGGGAACAAAAAGCCCAAAATAAAGAGAGCTTCAAAATCTCCCAAACCACCCAAGGCAAAGAAAGCTGTCAAAAAAACAACAAAGGCAAAATAAACGACGACATGCAAGCAGCATGAATACACATGACAATAAACATCCAGGCCTCCCCCCCTCAGTGGAGGGGCCTCATATGATTCCAAAAAAGAGTTTAGTTTTGTAGACAAATAAATCATTACTTTTGGGGTAGATTTACTCTGTATATTATATATATATATATATATATATATATATATATATATATATATATATATATATATATATATATATATATATATATATATATATATATACATACATACATGGGTGAGGTGATATGGTACCAAAGTTTTGGGTAAGGTGATTGACATTTACACAAGATAAAACACGAACCAATGGGAATAAAAACATAAGAATGGAAGTAACTGCAGAAGGCCTATTGGCCCATAACACAAGCACTTCCTCTTGATGCTTCTATATTGGTTCAGAGTCTTGAAGCTATAATAATATATATATATATATATATATATATATATATATATATATATATATATATATATATATATATATATATATATATATATATATATATATACACACAAAACTAAATAGTCTTGTTAGACAAATTGCCCCTATTAGAGGCAAGTTGACTAACAAGCCGAATGACTGGCAATTGTTTTGAATTTGAGTTAAATCTAACATAGAAATGTAATCAAACCTAACCTAACCTATGCTAACCCAAGCTAAGCTAACCTAACCTAACCTAAGCTAACCCAAGCTAAGCTAAGCTAACCTAACCTAACCTAACCTAACCTAACCTAAGCTAATCTAACCTAACCTAACCCAGCAATTCATGATCTTAATATAATACTGTTAATTGGATAAACCAATTTGGAAAGAAATGTTCGAAAATAACAAAATTAACTGTGCTTGTTAGGAAAATTGGGCCTTGCATACTTGTCCCAATAGTGTGGTTCTCGCTTTTAGGTACGACATAAACGTATACCTAAGTTGAGAGAGAAAAAGATTCTCACTCAAACATGCATATCGATTGCCAGTCCTGAATTCTGGGTAAATATTCGTGTCCTCCCTTTTCATTTACCATCATTTGGATACTATCAAAACAGCTCTGAGAAGGATAAAATGAATAAAACGGGTAGCTCCCTCATGTAAAAAGGAAGAGTTGGGAAAGATCTCTCTCTCTCTCTCTCTCCCCCTCACACCCCCCCCCCCCCCCCACCAATGATCCTGCTCTGCTAGTATATAACGTAACAAACCTTCCCCCCCCCCTCCCCAATCAGAGTCCCTTTAAGCATGCGAGGATAAAAAATAGATTTCATAAGACCCAATGTGCTAGCTGATATCAAAACAATTTATGTTATCGTCTATTAAGCCCTTCAGTAAAAAAGTATAGGGACCTAATTAGGTCCCGTTTTGAGGTGGTGGTGGGTGGAATCGATGGATTAGCCAAGCTCTTATCCGCCGAATCCGTAGAGGGTACGACCCTGGCGCTTCAGAGCGTACACCACGTCCATGGCAGTGACGGTCTTCCTCTTGGCGTGTTCCGTGTAGGTTACAGCATCACGGATGACGTTCTCGAGGAACACCTTCAGGACGCCACGGGTCTCTTCGTAGATGAGACCCGAAATACGCTTGACGCCGCCACGACGAGCTAAGCGACGAATAGCGGGCTTGGTGATGCCCTGGATGTTGTCACGTAGCACCTTACGATGACGCTTGGCGCCACCCTTTCCGAGTCCCTTGCCTCCCTTGCCGCGTCCAGTCATGGTGTTGTAGTTGTGTGAATCGAATTGATCGAATGCCATTCATTCATTTAAATATAGGTCAAGATACCCTTATGGGTGAGCGTGGAAGTGGGGATAGGGGAAGAATTAGTGGGGGTGAGAGGAAGGGTTTTCAGTATGAGGTAAAGTGCCAGGGCTAGACCCAGCTGCATGGCATTGAAATCCGCACGATTTCCCGACTATATCCCATCAAGCGGACGTACTAGTAGCATTGCAACTCCTGCCTGCCCTTACTTTACGCTTGTGGTCGAGTAGACACGGCTTTCTCACAACGCTTTCAAAACTGCAGTTGCCTACTCGTCTGTTTCACGTCCCTGTGAAATGACTTTTGCACAAATCCAAAAAATAGAGCAAAATCAGCGATAATAGTGATTGAGGTGAGCCGCCTGTTGGCTGCAGCCAGAGGAAGGAGGGGAGGGGCAACGGGGTGACGTAGGCGAGTCGAGCAGCCAATGGCGCTCGAGCAAGCGCCTCGAGACGGCGTATATAAGCAAAAATTTTTCGGCGCCGGCCATCACAAACCACAGTTGTTCACCATGGCTCGCACCAAGCAGACTGCTCGCAAGTCCACGGGAGGCAAGGCTCCTCGTAAGCAGCTGGCCACCAAGGCAGCACGCAAGTCTGCTCCTGCCACAGGGGGTGTGAAGAAGCCTCACCGTTACAGGCCCGGAACGGTCGCCCTGCGTGAGATCCGTCGTTACCAGAAGAGCACCGAGTTGCTCATCAGGAAACTTCCCTTCCAGCGTCTGGTGCGCGAGATTGCCCAGGACTTCAAGACCGATCTTCGCTTCCAGTCGTCTGCCGTCATGGCTTTACAGGAGGCATCCGAGGCTTACCTGGTCGGTCTCTTCGAGGACACTAACCTCTGTGCCATCCACGCCAAGCGTGTCACCATCATGCCAAAGGACATTCAGCTTGCTCGCCGTATCCGTGGAGAGCGTGCATAAGCTAAATCGACCACCCTAGTATACACCAAACTCGGCCCTTCTCAGGGCCAAAATATCCTTCTAAGGAGATTTCAGACATTCCTAGCATCAGTCATATGAATTAACCTTCATCTACACATATAATAAATAAATAAATAAATAAACAAATACACTAATTTAGGTGTCATACATACACGTGATATCAATAAATCAAGTCATTTGTAGTACAACCTGTTCTCTTACAAACAAAACGCCGTCGCTTTTCGCTCTTATGCACTGTCAAGGATCACCCACCCCCCCCCCCCCCAAAATAAAAATTGTCATACTGTACTAGAAATAAAAGCAGCTTGTATAAGTGACATACTGTCCAGTCCTGTTTTATTCTGTTTTCGGTCCTCTGGCTTAATCTGTTAAGTTAGGAGATGACATTTTAAATTAACCGTTTTCTTGACATTTTCAAACCTAAGAGGGTGGCCTGCATAGTAATCCTAATGTGGAACATAACAATGAATCTCTAATCTCTAGAAAAAAGATACCGAGTGCTTATATGTGTTGAGAGAGAGAGAGAGAGAGAGAGAGAGAGAGAGAGAGAGAGAGAGAGAGAGAGAGAGAGAGAGAGAGAGAGAGAGAGAGAGAGAGAGAGAGAGACAGACAGACAGACAGACAGACAGACAGACAGACAGACAGACAGACAGACAGACAGACAAGACAGACAGACAGACAGACAGACAGACAGACAGACAGACAGACAGAGACTGAGAGAGAGAAACACACACAGACAGTTTCATAAATATTCTCATTTTATAGCTATTTGCTTTCAGTGACAGAGGTTTTTGTTATAATAGTATTGGTGTCTAACACTCACAATCTCTTTAGAAATTAAAGTGTGGCTCCAATGGAGCCGAGTTTGTTGGTTTGAGGCCAAGCCACCACCACAGGGCAGTAAGTAAGCCGTTTACTTGGAGGAGGTGTACTTGGTGACGGCCTTAGTGCCCTCAGAGACGGCGTGCTTGGCCAGTTCTCCGGGCAACAGGAGCCTTACAGCCGTCTGGATCTCCCGACTGGTAATGGTGGAACGCTTGTTGTAGTGGGCCAGGCGAGAAGCCTCGGCGGCGATGCGCTCAAAGATGTCGTTCACGAACGAGTTCATGATCGACATGGCTTTGGAAGAGATACCAGTGTCGGGGTGGACCTGCTTCAGCACTTTGTAGATGTAGATGCTGTAGCTCTCCTTCCTCCTGCGCTTCTTTTTCTTATCGCCCTTGGCAATGGCCTTCTGGGCCTTTCCGGCCTTCTTGGCAGCCTTTCCAGATGCCTTGGGTGGCATGATGATGCTCGTGCTGGCTGGCGTTGCAGTACAATAATGAACTTTTGCGAATCAGAATCAGAATAATACAGGAGAAGATGCCCATAGGGGCGAGTTTGGAAGTGGGGACAGAAGAAGATAAGGGGGGGTGAGAGGAAGAAGATTTGTAAGAGAAAAAGTGCCAGGGCTAAACCCAGCTGCGTGTCGTTAGGTTGCGGCTTTCGAGGCAGGGACTCAGTCGGGTGTTTTCAGTGACAACATCGGGACATCACAAACTCACAACATCACAGTGATTGGCTCAAGAGCGTCAGGGCTGAACTTTTTTACGGATTGTTTGTGCTGGTTGTTGAGAGCTGAATATGTAATGATAGTGGATGCTGGGTGTTGAGAGCTAAAGTTTAACGAAATATAGAGTTAGGAAGAGGATCATGGATGGTAGAGAAGAGGTCATGATTGTTTCGTGGTAGTCTGAGAGTGTGTAGGAGAAAATCAATGTGTTGTTCATGATGAGTGAGTAGTCTATCGATTTGTTTGTCTGATAGAGTTTTCCAGTAGGTATTTAGGGCAGGAATGTTAGTACTTTCATGGAGACTTTGACTGGTATTTAACTCTTGCCATCGGGTGTTGAGTACCCATCTTAGTGCTCTATTCTGTATTCTTTGAAGTTTTATTTTGTTAGTGCGTGCAGATAGAGAAAGAGCTAGTGGAGCGTATGTTAGGAGAGGTCTAATAAGTGCTTTGTAAAGGTGCATTTTTGTGTCAGGTTTTGCAAATCTAAGTCTGTATAGTTTCTTCATGGCTTGAAGAGCTATTGCATGTTTCTGTGTTATGTGTGTGTGGAAGAGTAGTTGTCGATCAAACCCACAACAGCAGCAGCAATGTCAGGACGCGGCAAGGGAGGCAAAGTGAAGGGCAAGTCAAAGTCTCGCTCCAGCAGGGCCGGACTTCAGTTCCCCGTGGGCAGAATTCACCGTCTGCTGCGTAAGGGCAACTACGCCGAACGCGTCGGTGCTGGCGCTCCTGTCTACCTGGCAGCCGTCATGGAATACCTCGCTGCCGAAGTTCTCGAGCTCGCCGGTAACGCCGCACGTGACAACAAGAAGACCCGTATCATCCCACGTCACTTGCAGTTGGCCATCCGCAACGACGAAGAACTCAACAAACTTCTGTCTGGCGTAACCATTGCACAGGGAGGTGTTCTTCCAAACATTCAGGCAGTTCTTTTGCCAAAGAAGACAGAGAAGAAGTAAGCACTTCTGCCACCCACCGCGACAAATACCATAACCAGGCTCCATCCGGAGCCACACACACTTTAATAGAGAGATTCAAGTAGACAATCAACTTTCAAACATTAATAATAACATTTATATTGATTTCATTTGGAATGTGTACATAACAAACAAACAAAACAAAATTATAGGGGATATTCAGCATCACTTGGAATATTAACCAATCATATAAATCCAATATATATTTTATATTTTACTTTAAGCGAGGAATTCATATTCTATCCATTTTTAATCATACAAATGAACAAAAGCAATTCTTCACTAGACGTAATGAATGAATAAATGATCAAGGTTTTAATGTGTTTCATGAATATATATATATATATATATATATATATATATATATATATATATATATATATATATATATATATATATATATATATATATATATATATATATATATATATATATATATATATATATATATATATATATATTAATACTTGTGAACCAGAATATGTTTGAGCAGCAGCGATCGTGCCTGCCATTGGCCGAAGTGCAACAATTCAAATAATTTAAAGGGCCTGCTCGGGTATATAAGAGAGGCTGGGAGACTGGGGCCGGTGGTGGGTGATGGGTGATGAGTGATGGTGTGGTGTGGTGTGGTGTGGTGTGGTGTGGTGTTGTTAAGAGTTGATTTACGGCCAGCCAGCCAGCCAGCCAGCCAGCCAGCTGCAGCCAAGGCAGGGCAAGGCAAGGCAAGGCAAGGCAAGGCAAGGCAGGCAGGCAGGCAGGCAGGCAGGCAGGCAGGCAGGCAGGCAGGCAGGCAGCCAGGCAGCCAGGCAGCCAGACAGGCAGGCAGGCAGGCAGGCAGGCAGGCAGGCAGGCAGGCAGGCAGGCAGGCAGGCAGGCAGGCAGGCAGCCAGGCAGGCAGGCAGGCAGGCAGGCAGGCAGGCAGGCAGGCAGGCAGGCAGGCAGGCAGCCAGGCAGCCAGGCAGCCAGGCAGGCAGGCAGGCAGGCAGGCAGGCAGGCAGGCAGGCAGGCAGCCAGCCAGCCAGCCAGCCAGCCAGCCAGCCAGCCAGCCAGCCAGCCAGCCAGCCAGCCAGCCAGCCAGCCAGCCAGCCAGCCAGCCAGCCAGCCAGCCAGCCAGCCAGCCAGCCAGCCAGCCAGCCAGCCAGCCAGCCAGCCAGCCAGCCAGCCAGCCAGCCAGCCAGCCAGCCAGCCAGCCAGCCAGCCAGCCAGCCAGCCAGCCAGCCAGCCAGCCAGCCAGCCAGCCAGCCAGCCAGCCAGCCAGCCAGCCAGCCAGCCAGCCAGCCAGCCAGCCAGCCAGCCAGCCAGCCAGCCAGCCAGCCAGCCAGCCAGCCAGCCAGCCAGCCAGCCAGCCAGCCAGCCAGCCAGCCAGCCAGCCAGCCAGCCAGCCAGCCAGCCAGCCAGCCAGCCAGCCAGCCAGCCAGCCAGCCAGCCAGCCAGCCAGCCAGCCAGCCAGCCAGCCAGCCAGCCAGCCAGCCAGCCAGCCAGCCAGCCAGCCAGCCAGCCAGCCAGCCAGCCAGCCAGCCAGCCAGCCAGCCAGCCAGCCAGCCAGCCAGCCAGCCAGCCAGCCAGCCAGCCAGCCAGCCAGCCAGCCAGCCACTCCCACTTTGTATTTATATGCATTCAATTTATATTCAAACATTATATATGTTAAGGGCCTTGTTTTAGTGTTTATTTTAAAAATGACAAACATCGAGTCATTTTACCAGTCCTTTAGCGTTAACGGTGATGCATTTTAAAACTGAACATAAATCGCCTTTTCTGGATATATCAAATATCGAATCCGCTTAATGTGCCTACAATTCAATCATTCAAAAAATACATAATTTACATCAAGCCTTTTCATAGAACAGACAATAAGATTTGTACATGCAAAATAAAAAAAAAAATTCTTTAAGTTATCAATACAATGTGAGAAAACTTTACTTTTATAACTAAAGTTGCACAATTATACCAACTCTATGGTGGCTGGGTTGTAAGGTGTGTGGCTGGTGTTTTGGAAGTCGCGAGTTCAAACGACCCAATGGGAATAATACTTTTTTTTTTTTGCCATACAATCTTCCTAATACTATTATGTAGGTTTGTGTGTGTGTTTTTTTTATTCATTCTTTGGTTTTATAGATGACATACATATTGACTCCTTTTACCGGTCCTTAATTAGGCTCTGGGGAAGCAATGGTGGTGGTGGTGGTGGTGGTGGTGGTGCATTTAAAACTAAACCAAAAATCACCAGTTCTGGACGCGTCAAATATCATATCCGCTTAATGTGTCTACAACCTAATTACTTAAAACTACACTATTTAATTCATTCATATCATGTGCATATTGGTCATTATGCTCATACAACCGACATCAAAATTTATTTTCATTATTAGAATCATACATTTCATCAAGTAATACAGATACAAAGAGATTTTCTTTCTGAGAAGACCGTTAGTATTGGCTTGCAGGCAGGCAGGCAGGCAGGCATTTGAGGGTTATTATTTCGCCTGTTGATTGGGGGGAGGGTTGATGTGTTAGGGGGTTTTCGGTTAGATGTGGTGGTGGTGATTGGTGGTGGTGGTGATTGGTGGTGATTGGTGGTGATTGGTGGTGGTGGTGGTGGTGGTAGTAGGTGGGAGTTGGGGGTGGGGGGGGTGGGGGGGGGGGGGGGGTGGGGAGGGAAGGGGAATGATGGTCTGTGGATTCCTTCTCCGTACCCTTTACATATAAGCAAAAATATGCCTTCTTGTGGGTATAGAAACATTAACACAAATTATATCAGTAACTGATATTGTAGCCTTTTAAACAGAAAAGATTTGTACATACAAATACTTTTTAATTATCATTTATTTGTGGAAATGGCATTTACGTCATTAAATTGATACCTCAGCATCAAGCTAGTGTCCTGCAGCAGTGGTCCAGTGGTAAAGTGTATATAAGTGATGCGTATTCTTGGAGTTGCGAGTTCAAACCCGGATTAAGCTATATATATATATATATATATATATACAACATGTTTTGTTTTGGTTGTTTGTTTTTGTATAAAGCCTCACACAATATCTATATTAAGCGAGTTTGTTTTAAACATGACATACATATTAATTCATTTTACCAGGCCTTATTCCACACAACTCCGTGAATTTCCCGTGGAGCCAGCCATTCAAACAAAAACAAACGAAACAAAACAAAACAAAACAAAAAACATTATTGCCAACAGCATTTGGTGTTCCCAGGCGGTCACCCATCCAAGTACTAACCAAACCCAACGTTGCTTAACTTCGCTGATCGGACGAGAAGCGGTGTTCTCAACGTGGTGTGGCCGTTGGCATGAGACTGCCTACACATTGTGGCTAATAACCAACTCTTTTAAGTCATCGCGGCAGGATACGGACCTGCTTGTGGTGTCTTAATGGTAATTGTATCCTAACATATTTTTGTCTCCTTGGCATGGATATTTAACATCGTTTATTCAGTCTTGGGTTTATGTTCTTTCGCCATTTACAGACATTTTACATCTACCTACTTCCTCAGCCTGCCCTGCCAATTTCTAATGAATTTGTGGATTTTCTTTTGTAATACAAACATGTGTGTGCTCATCTGCTCTTCAGTTTTTATGATATTTGTCTCATCTGTCCTGCTTTATGATACTTTTACAAAGAACATGAACAAATGCTTCTATTTTAGAGAAGATATGGGATCCAGGTTTCGGAGCCGTAAAACCAACCGTCGTGATTGGTGGACGAGTTGCCAGGTTGCAGCTTCTGTACCGTGCCGGCACATAAATAGGTTCGGCTCAAGCGGCGGCAGCATCATTCCCCCGTGACTGTCTGAGCGTCTCTCATCACCTTGGTTGGTTCATCATCATCATGGTAGAAGCAAAGCCTACCAAGAAGGCTGCGGCTGCTGCTGCTGCTGTGGTGGCCACCACCAGGAAACCTCGCGTCCAGGTTGCTCACCCGAAAACTAGTCAAATGGTTCTAGCCGCGGTCGCAGCACTCAAAGACCGTAAGGGCTCGTCTCTACAAGCAATCAAGAAGTACGTTGTTGCCAACAACAAAGTCGAGGCTGCCAAGATCGCCATTTACATCCGAAGATTTCTCAAGAAAGCAGTGGCTGACGGCATTCTTGTTCAGACCAAGGGAAGTGGAGCTAGTGGATCATTCAAGGTGGCCGTAGCAGAGAAGAGGGCCGTTCTAACTCCCAAGAAAGCCACCACAACCAAGAAACCATCTACAGCAGCAAAGAAGGCCGTGGTAACTCCCAAGAAAGCCGCCACAAGCAACAAACCACCTACAGCCTTGAAAAAGAAGCAGCAGCAGCAGCTTGTTGTTGGGAACAAAAAGCCCAAAATAAAGAGAGCTTCAAAATCTCCCAAACCACCCAAGGCAAAGAAAGCTGTCAAAAAAACAACAAAGGCAAAATAAACGACGACATGCAAGCAGCATGAATACACATGACAATAAACATCCAGGCCTCCCCCCCTCAGTGGAGGGGCCTCATATGATTCCAAAAAAGAGTTTAGTTTTGTAGACAAATAAATCATTACTTTTGGGGTAGATTTACTCTGTATATTATATATATATATATATATATATATATATATATATATATATATATATATATATATATATATATATATATATATATATATATATATATATATATATATATATATACATACATACATGGGTGAGGTGATATGGTACCAAAGTTTTGGGTAAGGTGATTGACATTTACACAAGATAAAACACGAACCAATGGGAATAAAAACATAAGAATGGAAGTAACTGCAGAAGGCCTATTGGCCCATAACACAAGCACTTCCTCTTGATGCTTCTATATTGGTTCAGAGTCTTGAAGCTATAATAATATATATATATATATATATATATATATATATATATATATATATATATATATATATATATATATATATATATATATATATATATATATATATATATATATATATATATATATATATATATATACACACAAAACTAAATAGTCTTGTTAGACAAATTGCCCCTATTAGAGGCAAGTTGACTAACAAGCCGAATGACTGGCAATTGTTTTGAATTTGAGTTAAATCTAACATAGAAATGTAATCAAACCTAACCTAACCTATGCTAACCCAAGCTAAGCTAACCTAACCTAACCTAAGCTAACCCAAGCTAAGCTAAGCTAACCTAACCTAACCTAACCTAACCTAACCTAAGCTAATCTAACCTAACCTAACCCAGCAATTCATGATCTTAATATAATACTGTTAATTGGATAAACCAATTTGGAAAGAAATGTTCGAAAATAACAAAATTAACTGTGCTTGTTAGGAAAATTGGGCCTTGCATACTTGTCCCAATAGTGTGGTTCTCGCTTTTAGGTACGACATAAACGTATACCTAAGTTGAGAGAGAAAAAGATTCTCACTCAAACATGCATATCGATTGCCAGTCCTGAATTCTGGGTAAATATTCGTGTCCTCCCTTTTCATTTACCATCATTTGGATACTATCAAAACAGCTCTGAGAAGGATAAAATGAATAAAACGGGTAGCTCCCTCATGTAAAAAGGAAGAGTTGGGAAAGATCTCTCTCTCTCTCTCTCTCCCCCTCACACCCCCCCCCCCCCCCCCCCCACCAATGATCCTGCTCTGCTAGTATATAACGTAACAAACCTTCCCCCCCCCCCTCCCCAATCAGAGTCCCTTTAAGCATGCGAGGATAAAAAATAGATTTCATAAGACCCAATGTGCTAGCTGATATCAAAACAATTTATGTTATCGTCTATTAAGCCCTTCAGTAAAAAAGTATAGGGACCTAATTAGGTCCCGTTTTGAGGTGGTGGTGGGTGGAATCGATGGATTAGCCAAGCTCTTATCCGCCGAATCCGTAGAGGGTACGACCCTGGCGCTTCAGAGCGTACACCACGTCCATGGCAGTGACGGTCTTCCTCTTGGCGTGTTCCGTGTAGGTTACAGCATCACGGATGACGTTCTCGAGGAACACCTTCAGGACGCCACGGGTCTCTTCGTAGATGAGACCCGAAATACGCTTGACGCCGCCACGACGAGCTAAGCGACGAATAGCGGGCTTGGTGATGCCCTGGATGTTGTCACGTAGCACCTTACGATGACGCTTGGCGCCACCCTTTCCGAGTCCCTTGCCTCCCTTGCCGCGTCCAGTCATGGTGTTGTAGTTGTGTGAATCGAATTGATCGAATGCCATTCATTCATTTAAATATAGGTCAAGATACCCTTATGGGTGAGCGTGGAAGTGGGGATAGGGGAAGAATTAGTGGGGGTGAGAGGAAGGGTTTTCAGTATGAGGTAAAGTGCCAGGGCTAGACCCAGCTGCATGGCATTGAAATCCGCACGATTTCCCGACTATATCCCATCAAGCGGACGTACTAGTAGCATTGCAACTCCTGCCTGCCCTTACTTTACGCTTGTGGTCGAGTAGACACGGCTTTCTCACAACGCTTTCAAAACTGCAGTTGCCTACTCGTCTGTTTCACGTCCCTGTGAAATGACTTTTGCACAAATCCAAAAAATAGAGCAAAATCAGCGATAATAGTGATTGAGGTGAGCCGCCTGTTGGCTGCAGCCAGAGGAAGGAGGGGAGGGGCAACGGGGTGACGTAGGCGAGTCGAGCAGCCAATGGCGCTCGAGCAAGCGCCTCGAGACGGCGTATATAAGCAAAAATTTTTCGGCGCCGGCCACGCAGAGTACTTTGCTTTAAGAGGTCAGACCCCACCCTGATCCGGTGCATTAAACCGGTAAGAGACGGGAGACCTCTTAAGGAAAGTGCAACCCTCTAGATCAGGCTCTCCTGCACCCAGCACTGCCGGGTGGGTAAACATTAGGCAGCAACGATTAGAGCCATGATCTACCGAATCAAGGTACGATTCAGAGGGAACCAGACCCCTACTCGATCAGAGATATCGGATTTGATCACCACTACAACCAATGTTGCACCCCTGGACGTCGTACTCAACGATGATGGACCCCCTCAACTGCTGTTCAGCAGTGCCGAGGCCGTACAACGCCTCTTTAACCCCATTCACCTCACTGCTCTCGAGGAGGCGCACATGTTCCTCACCCCACCACGACACTACCTCGCAGCCAGGACTGTTTTCGTAAGGAGAGTGAGCTCCCTCATCTCCGAAAAAGCTACCACCGACGTCGCCACCAGCATAACCGAAGACAACCCTTCCTTGACTGCAGTCACCGTAAAATTCATCCCTGTGCAGGACAGCCACCTCTCCACTATGAAGGTCACCTTCACCTCGCCTGAGGAAGCTACCTCTGCTACCACCAACGGCTTCCGGTGCTTCGGCCTCGCTTGTACACCCCGACAAATAACAAGAGAACATTACTACCAGCTACGACAGTGTTTTAAGTGCTATAGTTATGAGCACTTCACTAAAAATTGCCCATCTCAGGACCAACGGTGCAGCAAGTGCGCCGAGAGTCACCACTTCAAACAATGCACCAGCGACTTCCTCAAATGCCTTCTCTGCCAAGGTCACCATACTGCCGTCTCTGCTGAGTGTCCAAAAAGACGTCAAGAAATACAGAAGATGACCGAAGCCAGGCAAGCCAACACCACACGACGAGAACCGTCAACATTCAACGTGCAAGCCGCCAACTTTCCTCTGCTTCCGGGAGGGGGCGGAGCTTCTGCACAGACTGCATCCCATTGGGGCCCTGGGTCCCAGCCCGCCAACCAATCATCGACGCAGCAGCAACAGCCACAACTTTACTCTGCTGAATCAACAAGCCAGCCCTCACCACACCAGATGCTGCTCCCTAACAGGAACCATAACGTCATAATGGGACTCATCCGCACTGCTGAAATGATTGCAGGCACGAACACCAAGGAATTTGTACGAATTCTGAACATTTTGTACGCTGACAACGGTTTACCAACATTTACTGTTCGTGACGAGCTCTTCACAACAACAGCCTCAGCCAACACCAATACGACTTCAGCAACAAATACCACTTCTGCCTCTAACATCAACATCACCATCTCTTCAAATGCATTGGCAGATATCCTGTCTGCTGACGCCCACCCTGTGCAACCTGCTACAGACTCTGCAACATCCTTGCACACTGCTACTACTCCAGACGAACCATCTACTTCTCCAGTGGTACCTGAGACTGCACCAACTTCACCAGCTTCACCAGAAAATACACCAGCCGCACCCGAGACTACACCAGCTTCACAGGTACCTACACCTGATGCTCCTGAAAACCAACACTTGTTTTCCGATGATGACTCTACTGCCTCGATTGACGTTGAAGCACAATCACCATCTCCAGCAACACAGGAGTCTCCAAGAGTCTCCGCACTATATGATCAACGTGAACAACTTACACTTGGAACTCCCGAATACAGACGCCTCTCCAGCAAAATACTCAACACAAGGTATGCGGAATGCCTGCTGAATGATCCAAACTCAAAGTACATACTAAGGAACGAAGTAATCTTCGTTGAATGCGACGAAACCACATTGTCAAAGGACCTTTTCCCACCAGACTACGCCGATTACAAACATCAAATGATTACTCGAAGCAAGAAGAAAGAAGAAACACCAAATTGAAGAAGAAGAAGACACCACATGAAGACTGATTGTTTCCACCTTGAATGCTGAAGCACTGCCACCGCCGCCTTCCAGACCCGCCTCCAAGCCTAGCCAGTTGTTGGGTTGTTTGCAGCATCGATGTATTGCCACGCAGCTGGGTTTAGCCCTGGCACTTTTTCTTCAACTTCAGCATTTCCTCTCACCGACTACCCTTCAGCTGTCCCCACTTCAAGGCTCGCCCCAATGGGCATCTTCTTCTGTATTATTCAGTTCAGTTCAGCGCCGGCCATCACAAACCACAGTTGTTCACCATGGCTCGCACCAAGCAGACTGCTCGCAAGTCCACGGGAGGCAAGGCTCCTCGTAAGCAGCTGGCCACCAAGGCAGCACGCAAGTCTGCTCCTGCCACAGGGGGTGTGAAGAAGCCTCACCGTTACAGGCCCGGAACGGTCGCCCTGCGTGAGATCCGTCGTTACCAGAAGAGCACCGAGTTGCTCATCAGGAAACTTCCCTTCCAGCGTCTGGTGCGCGAGATTGCCCAGGACTTCAAGACCGATCTTCGCTTCCAGTCGTCTGCCGTCATGGCTTTACAGGAGGCATCCGAGGCTTACCTGGTCGGTCTCTTCGAGGACACTAACCTCTGTGCCATCCACGCCAAGCGTGTCACCATCATGCCAAAGGACATTCAGCTTGCTCGCCGTATCCGTGGAGAGCGTGCATAAGCTAAATCGACCACCCTAGTATACACCAAACTCGGCCCTTCTCAGGGCCAAAATATCCTTCTAAGGAGATTTCAGACATTCCTAGCATCAGTCATATGAATTAACCTTCATCTACACATATAATAAATAAATAAATAAATAAACAAATACACTAATTTAGGTGTCATACATACACGTGATATCAATAAATCAAGTCATTTGTAGTACAACCTGTTCTCTTACAAACAAAACGCCGTCGCTTTTCGCTCTTATGCACTGTCAAGGATCACCCACCCCCCCCCCCCCAAAATAAAAATTGTCATACTGTACTAGAAATAAAAGCAGCTTGTATAAGTGACATACTGTCCAGTCCTGTTTTATTCTGTTTTCGGTCCTCTGGCTTAATCTGTTAAGTTAGGAGATGACATTTTAAATTAACCGTTTTCTTGACATTTTCAAACCTAAGAGGGTGGCCTGCATAGTAATCCTAATGTGGAACATAACAATGAATCTCTAATCTCTAGAAAAAAGATACCGAGTGCTTATATGTGTTGAGAGAGAGAGAGAGAGAGAGAGAGAGAGAGAGAGAGAGAGAGAGAGAGAGAGAGAGAGAGAGAGAGAGAGAGAGAGAGAGAGAGAGAGAGAGAGACAGACAGACAGACAGACAGACAGACAGACAGACAGACAGACAGACAGACAGACAGACAAGACAGACAGACAGACAGACAGACAGACAGACAGACAGACAGACAGAGACTGAGAGAGAGAAACACACACAGACAGTTTCATAAATATTCTCATTTTATAGCTATTTGCTTTCAGTGACAGAGGTTTTTGTTATAATAGTATTGGTGTCTAACACTCACAATCTCTTTAGAAATTAAAGTGTGGCTCCAATGGAGCCGAGTTTGTTGGTTTGAGGCCAAGCCACCACCACAGGGCAGTAAGTAAGCCGTTTACTTGGAGGAGGTGTACTTGGTGACGGCCTTAGTGCCCTCAGAGACGGCGTGCTTGGCCAGTTCTCCGGGCAACAGGAGCCTTACAGCCGTCTGGATCTCCCGACTGGTAATGGTGGAACGCTTGTTGTAGTGGGCCAGGCGAGAAGCCTCGGCGGCGATGCGCTCAAAGATGTCGTTCACGAACGAGTTCATGATCGACATGGCTTTGGAAGAGATACCAGTGTCGGGGTGGACCTGCTTCAGCACTTTGTAGATGTAGATGCTGTAGCTCTCCTTCCTCCTGCGCTTCTTTTTCTTATCGCCCTTGGCAATGGCCTTCTGGGCCTTTCCGGCCTTCTTGGCAGCCTTTCCAGATGCCTTGGGTGGCATGATGATGCTCGTGCTGGCTGGCGTTGCAGTACAATAATGAACTTTTGCGCGAGTCGAGCTTTCCTTTTATATCCCGCTCGCGACTCAGCTCAGAGCGGGTCGCGTGGCGGAGCGCGCTGATTGGTCAGTGGCGGACTCCCTTGATCCTGAGCGGGGTATATAACACGAAGCTCGATCTGCGGGCCGGCATTAAAACACCACAAACCCACAACAGCAGCAGCAATGTCAGGACGCGGCAAGGGAGGCAAAGTGAAGGGCAAGTCAAAGTCTCGCTCCAGCAGGGCCGGACTTCAGTTCCCCGTGGGCAGAATTCACCGTCTGCTGCGTAAGGGCAACTACGCCGAACGCGTCGGTGCTGGCGCTCCTGTCTACCTGGCAGCCGTCATGGAATACCTCGCTGCCGAAGTTCTCGAGCTCGCCGGTAACGCCGCACGTGACAACAAGAAGACCCGTATCATCCCACGTCACTTGCAGTTGGCCATCCGCAACGACGAAGAACTCAACAAACTTCTGTCTGGCGTAACCATTGCACAGGGAGGTGTTCTTCCAAACATTCAGGCAGTTCTTTTGCCAAAGAAGACAGAGAAGAAGTAAGCACTTCTGCCACCCACCACGACAAATACCATAACCATCACACTTTAATAGAGAGATTCAAGTAGACAATCAACTTTCAAACATTAATAATAACATTTATATTGATTTCATTTGGAATGTGTACATAACAAACAAACAAAACAAAATTATAGGGGATATTCAGCATCACTTGGAATATTAACCAATCATATAAATCCAATATATATTTTATATTTTACTTTAAGCGAGGAATTCATATTCTATCAATTTTTAATCATACAAATGAACAAAAGCAATTCTTCACTAGACGTAATGAATGAATAAATGATCAAGGTTTTAATGTGTTTCATGAATATATATATATATATATATACATATATATATATATATATATATATATATATATATATATAATATAATATAATATAATATAATATATTATAATACTTGTGAACCAGAATATGTTTGAGCAGCAGCGATCGTGCCATTGGCCACAGTGCAACAATTCAAATAATTTAAAGGGCCTGCTCGGGTATATAAGAAAGGCTGGGAGACTGGGGCGGGTGGTGGGTGATGAGTGATGGGGTGGTGTGGTGTGGTGTGGTGTGGTGTGGTGTGGTGTGGTGTGGTGTGGTGTGGCATGGTGTGGTGTGGTGTGGTGGTGTTAAGAGTTGATTTACGGCCGGCCGGCCTGCCAGCCAGCCAGCCAGCCAGCCAGCCAGCCAGCCAGCCAGCCAGCCAGCCAGCTGCAGCCAAGGCAGGGCAGGGCAAGGCAAGGCAATGACAGGCAAGACGAGGCAAGACGAGGCAAGGCAAGGCTAGGGAAGGCAGGCAGGCAGGCAGTCAGCCACTCCCACTTTGTATTTATATGCATTCAATTTATATTCAAACATTATATATGTTAAGGGCCTTGTTTTAGTGTTTATTTTAAAAATGACAAACATCGAGTCGTTTTACCAGTCCTTTAGCGTTAACATTTTAAAACTGAACAGAAATCACCTTTTCTGGATATATCAAATATCGAATCCGCTTAACACTTTGGCGTACCCCGCGTGCCACCCCTCAACTGTGCGATATGGGACCCAGGGTGTCACGGGAGCGCGCGTAAATTCTGAAAAGTGTATACTCTCTTCAACTTTGTCACCTTAATTCTCGTCCTACAAGATTAATTTTTGTATTATTGTGTTCGCAATAGAATTCTCTACAGCACTAAATGCATATAAACTCCAAAAGCCCGGCTAATTACCCGCAGCAAACAGAGAAAGTGCGAACGAGTTACCCAGGAGAGCGCAAACGCGATAAAATGTTTTCACTATTTTCACTCTGGTCACCTCAATTTTTGTCCTAGGTCTTTCATTTTGGTCTCAATGGGTTTGCAATAGAATTCTCTAGAGGAACATTAGCATATAAAATAAAAAACCTGGTCACGCTCCAACCGCCGACGAGTTGAAGACGGGCCACGCGTTAGCCGCAAGTGAGCGCTCAGATGCCTTCCAGCTACACTCCCAATTCCCGCTCTTTTCAAGACTTTCTTTCGCAATTTTCTTCCTGGAAGGGCCTTATTCATGATCACTATCTATTGTGGAGTAAGCGTAGATAGTTTTTAAAGCCGCAGTAAGAAATATAGCCACGGAAAATAGCCGAAATGTTCACACGTTCGAGATGCGAAGGGAGGCGACATTGGTCACAACAGTGGAGCGAAAACAATGGGCCGACGACATGTGCCAAGCCGCCTGAGGGCCACGAGGCTCAACAAAGAAAATGGGAAGACATCGGCACGCATTTTAAAACCAGTCCCCCAAAAAATCGGATAAAAACCTGGTTTTTGGCGATTATTTAAAGTGGATGACGCAATGCTGCGTCATGCCCGGGCGAAAGTGTTAATGTGCCTACAATTCAATCATTCAAAAAATACATAATTTACATCATGCATATAATATGCAATGTAGTTCATGATGCTCAAACAAACAATACATTAATTTAGTGTCATCATTAAAATCATACATTTTATTATCTCATTCGTATAAAAAAAAAAAAAAAACTTTGTGAGAAGGCGTTGGTATTGGCTGGCAGTTGCGGGTTATTTCAACTGTTCCATTAGGTGGTGGTGGTGATGGTGGTTATGGTGGGGGAGGGGGGGGTGCCCTCCTGGATTTGGGGTGGAAGAGAGAGTTGGGTATCTCCAGAATGCCCACTTAACCAGGAACACTTTCATAATACGGAGGCCGCTGTATGTCCAGGCAGGAAGTAGATACAGGGAAGTTAAGCATACTTGCTACCAAGGGTCTGTGAGTACATTGGCTGGGGCCAGCGTGAGAGACAGAGGGGAGACGCCAGCAACCATCTGACCTCTGGGGTCAACCGGCGCGATGGAGAGTAACAGCTATGATGTGGTCGTGACATGTTCATGACGTCACCTCTCCTACTGATCATCGAACGGTCAATATGATTGGTTCCCGCTCATTTGCTGCAATGCTATTGGTCAAATTGTAACTCTTTTGTGTTGTGTGCCACAAGATGCTCTGAGGAAAAAGCATTCACGCGAGGGAGCCCTTACACAAAGGACGTGTCCTGTTCTGTCTATCGGCCAATAGACTGAACACCATCCATTCCTCACCGTCAAGTTAACTCAGTGTCTTTTCGATATACCCACACTCGCCCAGCATCATGATTGTGAATATATTGTTCAGAAGCCTATAGTGACAAAATCACCAGAGCGAAACAGACTGGTATCAGGTAACCCCTGGTGACAAAGATCGTTTTGAGTGACCTAGAGTGAACTAAGGCATTGCCGCTGCCTAAGTAACCTGTGTGTGACTTTTCCACAAGTGTACCTACATGGTACCACAGCCGCCACTCTGTCCAGAGCGTGTAGCTTGTACCTCAGTACCTCGAGGCGCCCGCCGCCGCCCTCACTGTATTACATGACGTCACCACCTTACTCACCGCCAGTGCCAGTGTGTGTGCGTGTGTCTGTCTGTTAAGCATACAGCACACCCTACTGCGAGTACCCTCCGTGTCTACGAGCGAAACCAGCTATCAGGCCACCTATGAGTGCTTGTATAAATGTGCCTGAGGGAGTGAGTAAAGAGAGATACCTTATCTGTAAGTACAAGATCTTGTCATTGTTTCATTGTGTCTGTGTTGATCTGAGGTATCAACCACAGTTCTCACCTTCTTATACCTGTCACAGGTTATAGGTGAATCGACGGTATGTGCGTGTTATCTGTGTGGTATCACGACATTTCGCTCGTCTGTGAATGTGAGCTTCACATACACCACACATTTAGTATTGTGTGATTATTATGGTGCATGTTATTGCCTGTCCCATTGACAGTGTATTTGTGATTTATTGCATATCATCATTACCGAGTTTCCGGTTGGAACTCTTGTGATCCCTTTGCATACCGGCAGTTAGGTTGCCGTGTTAATGATTGGCTGTCAATTGTGTTAAGTTAGGTAACTCCACGAGTGGATCCGAGTCGATTAGCCAGACGTCAAGAGTCTCGCTAATGCAACCATAGCCTTTCTGACGCCAATCTACAGTAAATCAAGCACCCTTTGTATTAGTGGTTAAGTTAGTAAATAAACTACTGTTAAACTTTATGCGGTGTTTCCGGTGAACCACTTCTGAATACTGCCAACATTACTCAAGCCTCCAGCTCTAGGTGTCTTCAACACCGAGTTGCCTATATTCACTAAACTATAAATGTGATGAGGACCCTAGGAGTCCCTTAAAGTGTTAAATCATTGAGGAGATTCCAACGATCAACGTGGAGCAGGACCAGGTGAGGCTAGTCTGAGAAGAGACCCTCAAGGACTCTAACTCGACTTTGCTCCCAGGCCCTGTATGGTTGCTCTCGTATTTTCTATTCTGCTAATTCCGACAGTTTCGTGAAGCGTCTGCCACATGTACATTGGCGACGTACGCATTGCAGTCGTGAAAGCAAAAAAGAAAACCCCCACAAGGGCACTCTTGCCTGTCGCAGTTGCTGGACCACTATGATATGGCATTAGATGCTATGGAAGACAAACAAAACGCTGATGTAATTTACACAGATTTCGCAAAAGCCTTTGATAAATGTGACCATGGTGTTATTGCACATAAAATGCGTTCAAAAGGAATTACCGGAAAAATAGGCAGATGGATCTACAATTTCTTGACTAATAGAACCCAATGTGTAATAGTCAACAAAATAAAATCCAGCCCATCAACTGTGAAGAGCTCAGTCCCCCAGGGTACTGTGCTTGCTCCAGTACTTTTTCTCATCCTCATATCGGACATAGACAAGAACACAACCTATAGCACTGTATCATCCTTTGCAGATGACACTAGGATCTTCATGAGAGTAGGCAACATAGAGGACACGGCAAACCCTCAATCAGATGTAGATCAGGTCTTTCTATGGGCTACAGAAAATAATATGGTGTTTAACAAAGATAAGTTCCAGCTCATGCACTACGGAAAAAGTGAAAATATAAAAAGGGAAACCACTTACAAAACTCAGGCAAATCATAACATAGAACGAAAAGGCAATGTTAAGGATCTGGGTGTACTCATGTCGGAAGACCTTACCTTTAATCCTTAAACCGCGCAAATCATATATATATGATATCAGTGACAAAACCGAAACCGCACACATCATATATATATGATTTCGTGTCAAGCGCTATAATTTAAACGCCCCGCCTGGGATAGGGGCAGCTATAGTACAGCCACAACCGATAATTGCCAGATGCCACCTAGAAAAAAACCCAGGCCAACATTCTTAGGTGTTAGAGCGTCAGTATTGAGCAAGCCACCAAGGCTGGCGAACGCAGCACGAGCTCACAGCACCGCTGTTCAGCTTGTGACCACAGCATCGCCTACAAATGGCGTAATATATATGATACTGCTATTATTTAGCAGTGATAGTATTACTGAAGCCCCCTGACAGTGATAAAACTGACCAGGATTCTGATTATAGCAGGATTGTGGTGATATTTAGCGCTGTGCTCCATGGAGGGAGGAGTAAGTCTGTGGAGGGAGGGCTGTGGCGTTGTCTTCTGACTGTGTGGCCACCATTTATTGACTGCACTCACCATACCAGCTTAGTGGTTCGCTATGGTGAACACAAATGTTGATACTTATAAATAACGTGTGTATAGAGTGTAATAACAGAGACAGGAGTAGGTTGGGAGCCGCCATTTTGGTGAGGAAGATACCTCGTCTGCACGATTTGTCATGTTGTTTACTGGTGGCCACTATGGTCTTTGGGCACCATACCAGCTTATTTGTACAGGTATGGTGAATAAAACAGGTTGATACTTATATATAATGTGTGTATATAGCGTAATAACACCACGAACAATATTGTTGGAGAAATATTAGTGCATCTGGCCTTGAGGGCGTCCGCCGACCAGCTGAGTGTGTGAGTAGCTAAGTCTTTGTGCCTTTACTCACCATACAAGCTTAGATGTACAGTTATGGTGAACAAAACATGTAAATACGTATAGCCTTGAGGGCGTCCGCCGACCAGCTGAGTGTGTGAGTAGCTAAGTCTTTGTGCCTTTACTCACCATACAAGCTTAGATGTACAGTTATGGTGAACAAAACATGTAAATACGTATATTATATATAAAGTCTGTGTATAGTGAATATATGCAAAAACAGTATTGTGAGAGGAGAATGAGGGCGAGTGAGGTGGTGTTGAGGGAGGGAGTTGCAGTGTGTAGCGGTCACTCCTCGTTGCTTTTTGACTCACAAGACCAACTTAGTAGTTCGTTATGGTAAAGAAACATGCAGATACTTATACATAACCTGTGTATATAGTGTAACAACAGCAAAACTATTTGTTTATTGTTTTATGAACATAATAATTGAATCACTAATATGCACATCATAATTTTGAGTACAGCGATGGTTCACACATTTTATTATATAAATATACCACAAATTCACTGTATGGAATAATATTACTGCAAAAAAACTAAGAAAAAAATCAGAGACATTGAAATAATTAGGTAATAATATATTTGTGGCAACTGCCGCCTGACAGCTCGAGCGGAGTAGACCTCGTCTGGCGAAGGCTCTCTCAACACCCCTTTTTTTGCTACACTTCCCTACCCTATTGCGGCTAAAATATGCCACCTACGATTTTTTTGTTATTTTGTCCGTGATCAGGAAACAAAAATGAACACTTCTATAAGACGAAAGAATTTTTTTTTTTTTTTTGCGCCTGTGGGCATTAGATGCTATGGAAGACAAACAAAATGCTGATGTAATTTACACAGATTTCGCAAAAGCCTTTGATAAATGTGACCATGGTGTTATTGCACATAAAATGCGTTCAAAAGGAATTACCGGGAAAATAGGCAGATGGATCTACAATTTCCTGAATAACAGAACCCAATGTGTAATAGTCAACAAAATAAAATCCAGCCCATCAACCGTGAAGAGCTCAGTCCCCCAGGGTACTGTGCTTGCTCCAGTACTTTTTCTCATCCTCATATCGGACATAGACCAGAACACAACCTATAGCACTGTATCATCCTTTGCAGATGACACTAGGATTTTCATGAGAGTTGGCAACATAGAGGACACGGCAAACCTCCAATCAGATGTAGATCAGGTCTTTCTATGGGCTACAGAAAATAATATGGTGTTTAACGAGGATAAGTTCCAGCTCATGCGCTACGGAAAAATTGAAAATATAAAAACAGAAACCACGTACAAAACTCAGGCAAATCATAACATAGAACGAAAAGGCAATGTAAAGGATCTGGGTGTACTCGTGTCGGAAGACCTTACCTTTAAAGAACACAATAAAGTAGCCGTCACAACTGCAAGAAAAATGACAGGTTGGATAACAAGAACTTTTCACACTAGAGATGCTATACCGATGATGATACTTTTCAAAACGCTTGTGCTCTCTAGAGTAGAGTACTGCTGCACAATGACAGCCCCTTTCAAAGCTGGAGAAATTGCTGACCTGGAGAGCGTGCAGAGATCCTTTACTGCTAGAATCCACTCAGTAAAACATCTAAATTACTGGGACCGACTAAAGAGCCTAAATCTGTACTCCCTTGAGCAGGCGGGAGAGATACATAATAATTTACACGTGGAAAATAATTGAGGGGCTGGTCCCAAATCTGCACACAGAAATAACATCACATGAGACCAGGAGGCATGGCAGGATGTGCAGAATACCCCCGTTGAAAAGCAGAGGTGCAACAGGTACTCTGAGAGAGAACTCTATCAACATCAGAGGCCCGAGACTGTTCAATACGCTTCCACTACACATAAGGGGCATAACTGGCCGACCCCTCACAGTGTTCAAGAGAGAACTGGATAAGCACCTCCAAAGGATACCTGATCAACCAGGCTGTGACTCATACGTCAGGCTGTGAGCAGCCGCGTCTAACAGCCTGGTTGATCAGTCCAGCAACCAGGAGGCCTGGTCGACAACCGGGTCACGGGGACACTAAGCCCCGGAAGCACCTCAAGGTAACCTCAAGGTAAAGTGGGTGTGAATTCCATTTGGGCCCCTAGCGGTTTGAGGGTTAAAGAACATAATAAAGTTGCAGTCACAACTGCAAGAAAAATGACAGGTTGGATAACAAGAACTTTTCACACTAGAGATGCTGTACCGATGATGATACTTTTCAAAACGCTTGTGCTCTCTAGAGTCGAGTACTGCTACACAATGACAGCCCCTTTCAAAGCTGGAGAAATTGCTGACCTAGAGAGCGTGCAGAGATCCCTTACTGCTAGAATCCACTCGGTAAAACATCTAAACTACTGGGACCGACTAAAGAGCCTAAATCTGTTTTCCCTTGAGCGCAGGCGGGAGAGATAAATAATAATCTATACGTGGAAAATAATTGAGGGGCTGGTCTTAAACCTGCACACAGAAATAACATCACATGAGACCAGAAGGCATGGCAGGATGTGCAGAATACCTTCGTTGAAGAGCAGAAGTGAAACAGGTACTCTGAGAGAGAACTCTATCAACATCAGAGGCCCGAGACTGTTCAACACACTGCTACTACACATAAGGGGGATAACTGGCAGACCCCTCACAGTGTTCAAGAGAGAACTTGACAAACACCTCCAAAGGATACCTGATCAACCAGGCTGTGACTCATATGTCAGGCTGCAAGCAGCCGTGTCTAACAGCCTGGTTGATCAGTCCAGCAACCAGGTGGCCTGATCGACGACCGGGCCACTAAGCCTCGGAAGCACCTCAAGGTAACCTCAAGGAGGTTATCTTAACATCATTTCGGGGCTTAGCGTCCCCACGGCCCGGTCCTCGACCAGGCCTCCATTTTGTTACACACCCCGAGGAAGCAACCTGTACCAGCTGTCTACCTCCCAGGTACCTCTTTACTGCTAGGTAACAGGTGCATCAGGTGAAAGAAACTTTTTGGCCATTTTTCTATGCCTCCACCGGGAATCGAACCCGGAACCTCAGGACTACGAATCCGAAGCGCTGTCTAGTCAGCTTTCAGGCGCCAGGACCCTGCAGACTCTTCCGACCAGCTGCCAAGCTCTTTCACACTCTTCCAGAAAGATGCAATATACAGTACCATAGTGTGTGAAAAATCCCAACATTGAATGCAATGAAATGACTCCTCCTGGACGAGCCCCAGTGGCTCCCTCTCAGGGAGGGAGGGAGGGAGTCGGTGAGGGAGGGAGTCGGTGAGGGAGTCGGTGAGGGAGTCGGTCATGAAGGGAAGGAGGGAGGGAGTCGGTCAGGAAGGGAAGGAGGGAGTCGATCAGGAAGAGAGGGAGGGAGTCGGTCAGGAAGGGAGGGAGTCAGTCAGGAAGGGAGGGAGTCGGTCAGGAAGGGAAGGAAAGAGTCGATCAGGAAGAGAGGGAGGGAGTCGGTCAGGAAGGGAGGGAGGGAGTCGGTCAGGAAGGGAGGGAGTCGGTCAGGAAGGGAGGGAGGGAGGGAGTCGGTCAGGAAGGGAAGGAGGGAGTCGATCAGGAAAAGAGGGAGGGAGGGAGGGAGGGAGGGAGGGAGGGAGGGAGTCGGTCAGGAAGGGAGGGAGGAAAGGAGGGAGGGGGTCGGTCAGGAAGGTAGGGAGGGAGGGAGTCGGTCAGGAAGGGAGGGAGGGAGGGAGTCGGTCAGGAAGGGAGGGAGGGAGTCGGTCAGGAAGGGAGGGAGGGAGTCGGTCAGGAAGGGAGGGAGGGAGTCGGTCAGAAAGGGAGGGAGGGAGGGAGTCGGTCAGGAAGGGAGGGAGGGAGTCGGTCAGGAAGGGAGGGAGTCAGTCAGGAAGGGAAGGAGGGAGTCGATCAGGAAGGTAGGGAGGAGGGAGTCGGTCAGGGAGGGAAGGGAGGAGGGAGTCGGTCAGGGAGGGAAGGAGGGAGGGAGTAGGTCAGGGAGGGAAGGAGGGAGTGAGTCGGTCAGGGAGGGAAGGGAGGAGGGAGTCGGTCAGGGAGGGAAGGGAGGAGGGAGTCGGTCAGGGAGGGAAGGGAGGAGGGAGTCGGTCAGGGAGGGAAGGAGGGAGGGAGTAGGTCAGGGAGGGAAGGAGGGAGTAGGTCAGGAAGGGAGGGAGGGAGGGAGGGAGGAAAGGGAGGGAAGGGAGGGAGGGAGTCGGTCAGGAAGGGAAGGAAGGAGGGAGTCGGTCAGGAAGGGAGGGAGGGAGGGAGTCGGTCAGGAAGGGAGGGAGGGAGAGAGTTGGTCAGGAAGGGAAGGGAGGAGGGAGTCGGTCAGGGAGGGAAGGGAGGAGGGAGTCGGTCAGGGAGGGAAGGAGGGAGGGAGTAGGTCAGGGAGGGAAGGAGGGAGGGAGTCGGTCAGGGAGGGAAGGGAGGAGGGAGTCGGTCAGGGAGGGAAGGGAGGAGGGAGTCGGTCAGGAAGGGAAGGGAGGAGGGAGTCGGTCAGGGAGGGAAGGAGGGAGGGAGTAGGTCAGGGAGGGAAGGAGGGAGTAGGTCAGGAAGGGAGGGAGGGAGGGAGGGAGGAAAGGGAGGGAAGGGAGGGAGGGAGTCGGTCAGGAAGGGAAGGAAGGAGGGAGTCGGTCAGGAAGGGAGGGAGGGAGAGAGTTGGTCAGGAAGGGAAGGAAGGAGGGAGTCGGCCAGGAAGGGAGGGAGGGAGGGAGTAGGTCAGGGAGGGAAGGAGGGAGGGAGTCGGTCAGGAAGGGATGGAGGAAGGGAGTAGGTCAGGGAGGGAAGGAGGGAGGGAGTCGGTCAGGAAGGGAAGGGGGGAGGGAGTTGGTCAGGGAGGGAAGGAGGGAGGGAGTAGGTCAGGGAGGGAAGGAGGGAGGGAGTAAGTCAAGGAGGGAGGGAGGGAAGGGGGGAGGGAGTAAGTCAAGGAGGGAGTGAGGGAAGGGAGGGAGGGAGTCGGTCAGTGAAGAGGGAGGGAGTCGGTCAGGGAGGGAGGGAGTCAGTCAGGAAGGGAAGGAGGGAGTCGATCAGGAAGGTAGGGAGGGAGGGAGTCGGTCAGGAAGGGAGGGAGGGAGTCGATCAGGAAGGTAGGGAGGGAGGGAGTCGGTCAGGAAGGGAGGGAGGGAGTCGATCAGGAAGGTAGGGAGGGAGCCGGTCAGGAAGGGAGGGAGTCGGTCAGGAAGGGAAGGAGGGAGGGAGTCAGTCAGGAAGGGAAGGAGGGAGGGAGTCGGTCAGAAAGGAAGGGAGGGAGGGAGTCGGTCAGGAAGGTAGGGAGGGAGGGAGGGAAGGGAGGGAGGGAGTCGGTCAGGGAAGGAGGGAGGGAGTCGGTCAGGGAGGGAGGGAGTCGGTCAGAGAGGGAGGGAGTCAGTCAGGAAGGGAAGGAGGGAGGGAGTCGGTCAGGAAGGTAAGGAGGGAGGGAGTAGGTCAGAGAGGGAAGGAGGGAGTCGGTCGGAAAGGGAGGGAGTCGGTCAGGAAGGTAGGGAGGGAGGGAGTCGGTCAGGAAGGGAAGGAGGGAGTGAGTCAGTCAGGAAGGGAAGGAGGGAGTGAGTCGGTCAGGGAGGGAGGGAGGGAATCAGGAAGGAAGGGAAAAGAGGAAGGGAGGGAGTCGGTCAGGGAGAGAGGGAGTCGGTCAAAAAATGCTAAAGGAGCTAAGTAAGAACAAAGCAGTTAGTCCAGATGGAGATTCACCATGGATTCTGAGAGAATGTGCACCTGAGCTCAGCATTCCACTTCAACTGATTTTTCAGGCATCCCTGTGTACAGGAGTTGTAGCTGATGTGTGGAAAAAGGCTAACATAGTTCCAATCTACAATAATGGCAGCAGGAAAGACCCCTTCAATTATAGACCTGTATCATTGACAAGTGTAATAAGTCAAAATATTGGAAAAAATAATTAAAATTAAATGGGTAGAACACCTGGAGAAAAACGATATAAAATCAGACAGACAGTATGGTTTTCGATCTAGAAGATCCTATGTAACGAATTTACTCAGTTTCTATGATTGAGACACAGAGATTTTACAGGAAAGAGATGGTTGGGTTGCCTGCATCAATCTGGACCTAAAAATGGCTTTTGACAGTTCCCCATAAGAGGTTGTTCTGGAAACTGGAACATATTGGAGGGGTGACAGTTAAGCTTCTAACACGGATGGAGAATTTCCTAATAGAAAAATGTGGACCGTAATCAGAGGCAATGTATCGATTTGGAGGAATGTCTCAAGTGGAGTACCACACGGTTCAGTTCTTGCACTGATAATGTTCATTGTCTACATAAACGATCTACCAGATTGAATACAGAATTATATGAACATGTTTGTTGATGATGCTAAGATAATGGGGAAGATAAGAAACCTAGATAATTGTCATGCCCTTCAAGAAGACCTAGATAAAATAAGTATATGGAGCCCCACTTGGCAAATGGAATTTAATGTGAATAAATGCCATGTTATGGAATGTGGAATTAGAGAACATAGACCCCAGCAACCTATAAATTATATGAGAAATCTTTAAAGAATTCTGACAAAGAAAGGGATCTAAGGGTGGTTCTAGATAGAAAACTATCACCTGAGGACCACATTAAGAACATTGTGCGAGGAGCCTATTCTAACTTCTGAATTGCTTTTAACCCTTAAGCTGCTAAGGGGGTCCTGAGGAGATTTACACATGCGCGCAAGAAAAAACAAAATTCTAACAAAATAATTTCATCTTCTAAAAATGTTAATTTGTGTTCCCTGAGCACAGGAAAAATAAAAAAAAAATCGTAGGTGGCATATTTTGGGCGCAATAGGACGAGGAAGTCTGGCAAAAAGTGGGCGTTGACAGAGCGGTCGTCAGAGCCAGTCAGCCTCACCCGAGCTGACATGTGGGGGTTGCCACAAAGATATTATTACCTAATTATTTCAATGTCTCAAATATTTTCTTAGTTTTTTTTTTGCAGTAATATTATTCAAAAGTGTGTATTGTGATATATTTATATAATAAAAGGGGTGAATCATCGCTATACTCAAAAGTATGGTGTGCTTATTAGTGATTCAATTATTATGTTCATAAAACAATAAACAAATAGTTTTGCTGTTATTACACTATATACACAGGTTATATATAAGTATCTGCATGTTTTTTCACCATAACGAACCACTAAGTTCGTATTGAGAGTCGAAAAGCAACGAGGAGTGACCGCCACACATCAGCCAGCCACTCATTGCCACTCCCTCAACAATGCCTCACGCGCCCACTTTCTCCTCCCACCATCCTGTTTTTTATTTTATTCACTATATACAGATGTTATATATAAGTACAGTGGAACCTCGATTAACGAGCGGCTCTATTAACGAGCATTTCCAGTAACGAGCGAGCCACTCGCAGCAAATTTGTCTCTATTGACGAGCTTCACCTCTATTAACGAGCAAAACCACATGGTGCTTCCTAGCGTCTCGCAGGTTCTCGCAAATTCTTGGACGCCTCCGACGCCAGTGTTGTTGTTGTATCGCACACGACAAGCATTCCTTTGGATTTATTTGCACTTTTCTTTTTCTTTTTAGTGGTTTTGTGACTACAATTTGTAACACACGATGTCGCCAAAGAAGCTGCTTGCTAAAGATAGTGTTTTCAAGAGGAAGACACAATTACTGTGGATTTGAAGAAGGAAATTATAGCAAAGCATGAGTGTGGTGTCTGTGTGACTGATCTCACAAGGGAGTATGGCTGGTCCTCATCAACAATTTACACCATTAGTAAGGGAATAAGGAGGTAAGGGAGGATGTTGCCTCTTCCACTGAGATCAGGGAAGTGTTGGGAATGTTTGAAAAGGTGAACGCGTTCTTGGAAAAGCTGCTCTGATAAAGCAGTGACAACCCGGTGTGTGAAAATGTTTAATTAATTTATCACTTTGTGATAACACTTTGTGAAAGTGTTATCACTTTCGCAGGTATATGTCGCTTGAACGTGACACACTTTTTTCTCTTGAATGCACCCAAACACCGCGCTCAAGTGTCATTTGAGCAAATATTTCAACCCATCCTCCGAATTGACAGTACGATTTAATACTAAGTGTAATAAGTACACTTTCTAACTGTCATATACTAAGTGTAATAAGTACACTTTCTAACTGTCATAACCAGTGCATAATTGCACTTACGGGGCTGTTACATTTACCCAACTCCCTCCCCCGATTTAATTCCCCTCGTTTTCTGTTAAGACACACAATTTTAGGATGAAATTTTCAATTTCAACTTGCAATACACAAGGTTTAAATATCAATAATTTTTTTTTCTGGTTTATTAAACAATATAGATTTTATACAAAATTTTAAAATATCCTGAGTTATTTTACAATTTATTGATATATTTTAGTTTTGTTTTATTAGTTTTATAAAACTGTAATATCAATATAGCTATAGGTTAAGTACTAATTGTAATTAAGAAGCAATAAAATTATTATCTTCAAAAACTAAGACGGTTAGGTGAGGTTGTGGTTTTCTATTCAGTTTTTTGGGTAAACTCAAATATTCGCAATATATTTGACAGTACGATTTAATACTAAGTGAAAATAAGTACAATTCCTAACTGATATGAATAGTACATAACTGCACTTATTTGTCTCCTTACATTTACCACCCCATTTTTGGAGGACGGGCTGAATATTTCTATAAAATCTAATTCTTATCCGATCGACTTGGGGATAGTATAAACATGTTTGCCATGAAATTTCCGTTTTCTCTAATAGCCACATAGCCTATTTGGGAGAAAGGCATTGTATTGTATCTTCGTGGTAAGACCATTGTGTTGTTGACACGAGTGCAATCGACGTAGTTGTTTATTTGGTGCTGGTCTAACGCATCCTTGTGTGACATTTGAAATGAAATTTGGGTGAAATTCCCAAGAAGAGAGAATCCGCCTGACTCAAAGGTGGATTCTCCTTCCACACCATAACCCCTCTCCTCCTTCCCACCTCCCCATCGTCTCCCTCAAGCCAGCAACTACTCTTCATAAGGTAAACATTAAAACAGTATAACAAAACATTTATAATTACATGTGCAGTATTATATTTACATAAAAAAATGTCATACAAGTATGGATGTTTTTGGGAGTGGAACGGATTAAATTTATTTCCTTTATTTTAAATGGGGAAATTTGTTTCTTAAGACGAGTTTTCCAGATAACGAACTCGGTGCCAGAACGGATTAAACTCGTTAATAGAGGTTCCATTGTATCTAGATGTTTTGTTCAACACAACTGTACAACTAAGCTGATATAGTTAGTTCAGGCACTAAAAGTCGTCGCTACACACACAGTCAGCTGGCGGCTGCCTCCGACACTTATTCAAGTTCACATGCACTAAAATTCCTCCCCCATCAATACCGTTTGTGGTGTTATTACACTATATAGATATTATATGTAAGTACCTATATATTTTGTTCAACAACTGTACAACTAAGCTGATATAGTTAGTTCAGGCACTAAGAGTCGTCGCTACACACAGTCAGCTAGCGGCTGCCTCCCTCACTCATTCAAGGTCACACATTAAATTTCTCCCCAACAATACAACTGCAGTGTTATTACACTATATACACACATTATATATAATGTGTGTATATATAAATATCTACATGTTGTATGCACCTTAACTGTACACCTAAGCTTGTAGGATTCCCAAAGAGCATAGTGGCCACCCTTCTGGTACAACCTGTCACAAGTTAGGCTTAGTTATAAATGCAGATAAAACCAAATACGAGTATAGGAAACGAAGAAATATAACACTTACTCTAAATGGTGTGGAACTGAGCCGTGTACAGAAGTACAAGTATCTGGGCATGTATGTTGGATACACATGTGAGAGTAAAAATGCTGAAATAAATCATATCAGCACCTTATGTAAAGCCCGTCTGCATCCTCTAAAAGCACTGGCTTTTTCTGGTAAAGGTGTTGGGGTACCTATCTTGCGGATGTTATACATAAGCACTGTTCGATCCCTGATAGACTACGCAGCACCCGTATTGTCTTACACAGGCCAAGGCAGAATTCAAAAAATAGAGCTGATACAGAACGAGGCTATGAGGATTATTCTTGGATGTCAAAGAAATGCAATGATTGAAATAATGAGAATGGAATTAAATTTACAGAGTGTGTGTGATAGAGTCCGTGACATTAACACTAGAGTATCTATTCGTTTCATGCGGAGAAAAGGAGGGGATAAGCTGTTTGAGAGCGTTCAGACCTGCTTGAGTGACGTACACACTTCCAGGAAACTGAGGGAGACACGCTATACGAGAGGATTAGCTCATGACCTCAGGGAATATGACGTACTTGACTGCTGTAAACCCTCTCGACAGTGTAATATGTCTGCTCCCTGGAAAGTACAGAAAATAGACGTCGAAATTGTACCCCTCAAGGTGAAAAAGAGTCATCATGAACCGGGACAATTACGGTGTTTGTATGGAAGCATGATATCTCGGTTACCAAGAGGCAACAGTTTACATGTATATTGTGACGGGTCGGTGGCGGAGGATGGCAGGGCCGGGTGTGGTGTCCTAATAAGGGATTATACGGAGTTTGGGACTGTGGACAGGATAATTGAACTCCGGCTTAGTAATTATATATCATCCACACAAGCTGAACTGCAGGCCATTCTGGCGTGTTTGGAGGAAGTACGTCATGACGACAAAAATGTTTTTGTATTTGTCGATAGCCGAGGAGCACTGGAGTCCTTAAACAGTCGAAACCCAGTCTTCATGTCTATAGTGGAGGACTGTAAGAGAAGAATAACTGAGATACAGTTGAAAGGTTATAGTGTGAAATTCATGTGGATTCCATCTCATGTTGGAATAGTGCTCAACGAGGTGGCGGATGACTTGGCCAAACGTGCCACATCAAAACCACAAGTTGACATTGAATGTGAATTCACAATGAGACAAATAAGAAGCAAAATCAGAAATATTCAGGCACAGGCGGGAGTGGAGAGGAGAGAGATAATGTATGAGAGAAGTCAAACCATGCAACACTACATGTATGTGAGTCAAAACACCCATTTCACTTATGGTAAAAGGAGAAATGCTTGGAGTGACTCTGTGTACATGCGGCTCAGGCTTGGGTACAAATATTACTGGGAATATGGGATAGATGTTCATGATAATGACACGAAGTGTAAACTATGTGGTATGTTAAGGTCTCACACCCTTGCCCATTATATTCTTGATTGTCCGTTGATTAATGTATATAGAAACACTGAGATAAGGACTGTTCCTGAACAAATAGCCTGGATGTGTCACAACGGAAAGGTTGATGATATTCTTGAGAGATATAAGAATTTTGCACCAAGATTGTAATATTTTGTTGAATTATCTGCAGGTGTCTTGCAAATTGTCTATACAGTATACCTAGGTCATAAAAGTATTTGTGTGTACGTCTGATACCATACTACTTGTGAAGGAGGAAATGTTATGTTTACCTCTCAGAATGTTTGGCAATGTGTTTATTTGTGATGTGTGTCTATGTATATATTAACACGTTGTATTGAATGGGGTGAGAATAGCTTGAGCTACCTCATCCCTTTGTGTGTATTTTACCTCAATAAACTTATTTCAATTTCAATTTCAATTCACACAGCCAGACAAGTCATGCAGACGACGCCACCTCTGTCACCCTAATGGCTCCTCCCAACATAATCCTTTTGCTGTTATTACACTAATACACACATTATATATATAAGTATCTACATTTGTGTTCACCATAGAGAATCACTGACCTGGTATGGTGAATGCAGACAATAACAGGTGGCCACACAGTCAGTAAACGATGCCATCTCCCTCCGTCCCTCAGGATCACTCCTCCCACAGCGCTAATTATCACAACAATCCTGCTATTATCACAATCCTGGCCATTTTTATCACAGTCAGGAGTCATCTGTAATACTATCATCGTTAAATAATAGCAGTTATATATTTATTTTGACATTTTTCAGCAATGCTGTGGTCACAAGCTAAACAGCAATGCTGTTCGCTCATGCTGCGTGCGCCAGCCTTGGTTGCTCCAACAGTACTGTGGCTCTCACACCGGAGAACATTGCCCATGATTTTTTTTAAACATGGTGTCTAATTACACGAGCCCTGAGGAAGCTAATGTGAACCCCATGTAGCTGCGGGCCATTTGAATCGTGCCTGGCAATCTATGGCATATATATACACCATGCACACCGTGGGACATGTTATTCATGGCGTATATATACGCCATGCGCAGTTTAAGGGTTAAATACATGGATGGAGAAATACTGAAGAAATTGTTCATGACTTTTGTTAGACCAAAGCTGGAATATGCAGTGGTTGTATGGTGCCCATATCTTAAGAAGCACATCAACAAACTGGAAAAGGTGCAAAGACATGCCACTAAGTGGCTCCCAGAACTGAAGGACAAGAGCTACAAGGAGAGGTTAGAAGCATTAAATATGCAAAAATTAAAAGATAGAAGGAAAAGAGGCGATATGATCACTACATACAAAATAGTAACAGGAATTGATAAAATTGATAGGGAAGAATTCCCAAGACCCAGAACTTCAAGAACAAGAGGTCATAGATTTAAACTAACGAAACAAAGCTGCCGGAGAAATATAAGAAAATTCACTTTTGTAAACAGAGTGGTAGATGGTTGGAACATTTAGGTGAGTAGGTGGTGAAGGCCTAAACCAACAGTAATTTCAAAGCATTATACGACAAAGAGTGCTGGGGAGACGGGTCACCACAAGCATACCTCTCATCCTGTAACACAAAGAGTGCTGGGGAGACGGGACACCACAAGCATACCTCTCATCCTGTAACACAAAGAGTGCTGGGGAGACGGGACACCACAAACATAGCTCTCATCCTGTAACACAAAGAGTGCTGGGGAGACGGGACACCACAAGCATACCTCTCATCCTGTAACACAAAGAGTGCTGGGGAGACGGGACACCACAAGCATACCTCTCATCCTGTAACACAAAGAGTGCTGGGGAGACGGGACACCACAAACATAGCTCTCATCCTGTAACACAAAGAGTGCTGGGGAGACGGGACACCACAAGCATACCTCTCATCCTGTAACACAAAGAGTGCTGGGGAGACGGGACACCACAAGCATACCTCTCATCCTGTAACACAAAGAGTGCTGGGGAGACGGGACACCACAAGCATACCTCTCATCCTGTAACACAAAGAGTGCTGGGGAGACGGGACACCACAAACATACCTCTCATCCTGTAACTACACTTAGGTAATTACACAACCCACCTGCCTGCTCGCCCACCTGCCTGCTCACCCACCCACCTGTCTGTTCACCCACCTGCCTGCACAGACCTGCCAACCCACCCACCTGCCTGCTCGCCCACCTGCCTGCTCACCCACCCACCTGTCTGTTCACCCACCTGCCTGCTCACCCACCCACCTGCCTGCTCACCCACCCACCTGCCTGCTCACCCACCCACCTGCCTGCTCACCCACCCACCTGTCTGTTCACCCACCTACCCACCTGCATGCTTGCCCACCTGCCTGATAGCCCACCTACCTGTTCACCCACCTGCCTGCTCACCCACCCACTTGCCTGCTTGAACTTGTTCACCCCATCTATCTGTTCACCCACCAAGCCCATCTGCCTGCCATCATCCCATCTAAAACCCTACCTGCCTGAACCCAACTATCCCTGCCTGCCTACCCACCCACCTGCCTGCTCACCCACCTGCCTGCTCACCCACCTGCCAGGCAGCTAACCACCCACCCAGCCCACACACTAATTAGTGTGTCAATTCAAATCATGATGCGTGGTATAAAAATTGTTGGAAATGTTTCCTTTTGGACTCCGAGGTGAAAAAAGTACAGGTATGTTAATTAATTCGGAAAACGTGATAATCCGGTTAACGTGATAACCTGGCTGGGGAGGTCTTTCCCGTATAATCCGGATTAGCGAGCTGATACAGTAGCAGGATTGTGGTAATATTTAGCTCTGTGCTCCATGGTGGGAAGAGTAATGCTGAGAGAGGGAGGGAGGTGGCGTCGTCTTCTGACTGTGTGTGGCCACCTTTTATTGACTGGACTTAACATACCAGTTTAGTGGTTCGCTACAGTGAACACAAATATAGATACTTATATATAACATGTGTATAGAGTGTAATAACAGCAATAGGAGCATGGTGAGAGCAGCCATTTTGGTGAGGGAGGTGGCATCGTCTGCATGACCTGCCATGTTGTGTACTGGTGGTCACTATAGTCTTTGGGCACCATACCAACGTATTTGTACAATTATGGTGAATAAAACATGTAGATACAGTACAGTGGTACCTCGGTTTACAAACGTCCCTGTTTATGAACTTTTCAGGTTACGAGCCTGATTTGTTCAGAAAATTTGAATCAGGTTATGAACTTTACCTCGGAATATGAGTTTGTTGATACGCGTACGGCCGACCTAGCGCGTGGTGGCACGGCGATCGAACCTCAGTTTATCAGTGCCTCGCGCCCAGTGACTATCCCGCCTGAATTCTTCACAGGGATTTACAGTTTTTTTGGATATTTGGCTATTTGAGCATAAAAGTTGTTATTATCTATCTTGCCATGGGTCCCAAGAAAGCCAGTGGTAAGGTTCAAGGCAAGAAATCACATGTGAATGACCATAGAGGAAAAACAAGAGATCATTCGTAAACATAAAAATGGTACACGTGTTGTTGAACTAGCTAGGCAGTACAACAAGTCTTCAGAGGAGGAGGAGGAGGCAGTAGAGGATGTCCCTTCCTCATAAATTAAGAAATTTTGTGCAGTATGGGAAGAACTGCAAAGTTTTGCTGAAAAGAATCGCCCAAATAAAGCTTTAGCAGGCCAATCTTGCACTGATCTTATTAATGACAATGTGGATGTCTCACTACAGACAAGTGTTCCAAAGAAGGGAAAAACCATCTTCAAGAAAAACAATGAGAAAATCATGCAATGAGCCAGAAGCAGGTCCTAGTGGCATGCAGGCATAACGTGCCAGAGAATATACCCAAGAGAAGTCATCACTGCCTGATGTTATAATGGAAGGGAACTCCCCTTCCAAACAGTAACACCCCTCCTCCTCTCCCCTCTCCTCACAGTCTTCAGTATGCCAACAGGAGTCATCAGTAAAGGTAAATACTGAGTCGGAGTAAGTACGGAGTCAAATGCAGTATTTGGAGCTTTCACAGAAACCCATGCAGGGAAATTCTTGGACAGTGAGATCTGGATTCCAGGATATAACCTATACAGGTGTGATAGGATAATCAGGTCACATGGAGGAGTGGGTCTGTATATTAGGGAAGACCTTGTACTAACATCCTACATAATAAAAGTATTTGAGAGAGTGATTAGGAGTCAGGGTTACCAATTTCATGGAGACCAATGATCTTCACAACCCAGGGCCAACATGGATTTCGAGCAGGAAGATCGTGCCTCTCACAGCTACTTGATCACTACGACAAAGTCATTGAGGCATTAGAAGAAAAACAGAATGCTGATGTGGTATATACAGACTTCGCAAAGGTTTTCAATAAATGTGTCCATGAAGTGATAGCACACAAAATGAGGTCAATAGGATTAACCGGTAAAGTAGGACACTGGATACTCAGTTTTCTGTCAAACAGGACTCAACGAGTAACAATCATATAAAATCAAGTCCAAGTGCAGTTAAAAGCTCTGTTCATCAGGGTACAATCCTTGCACCACTGCTTTTCCTTATTCTCATATCAGATATAGACAAAAATACAAGTCACAGCTTCGTATCATCCTTTGCAGATAACACAAAAATCAGCATGAAAATTACCTCAGCTGAAGACATTGAAAAACTTCAAGCAAATATTAATAAAGTTTTCGACTGGGCAACAACAAAAATGATGTTTAACTGATAAATTCCAGGTACTCAGGTACGGTAAAAATGAGGACCTTAAACATAATACAGGGAACAAAACACAATCAAATGTGCCCATAGAAGGAAAGCAGCATGTAAAGGATATGGAAATAATGATGTCTGACGACCTAACATTTAGAGAGCATAACCAAACAAATATTGCGTCAGCCAGAAAAATGATCGGATAGATTACGAGAACTTTCAATTCCAGGAATCCCATCACAATGGTTGTACTATACAAATCACTTGTACTGTCCCGTCTTGAGTACTGCTCAGCATTCACTTTCCCCTTCAGATTTAGAGAGATTGCTGAAATAAAGGGAATACAGAGAACATACACAGCATCATAGACGCAATAAAGCACCTAAATTATTGGGATCGTCTCAAAGCTCTCCAAATGTACGCACTTGAAAGAAGATGAGAGATATATCAAATAATATACACGTGGAAGATACTGGAGGGCCAAGTACCAAATTTATACAGTAAAATAACAACATACTGGAGTGAACGACATGGAAGAAAATGCAGAATAGAACCAGTGAAGAACAGGGGTGCCATAGGCACAATCAGAGGACACTGTATAAACATCAGAGGTCCACGGTTGTTCAAAACCCTCCCAGTGAGCATAAGAAATATTGCTGGAACAACAGTGGACATCTTCAAGAGGAAACTAGATTGTTTCCTCCAAGGAGTGCCAGACCAACCGGGCTGTGGTAGGTATGTGGGCCTACGGGCCGCTCCAAGCAACAGCCTAGTGGACCAAACTCTCACAAGTCAAGCCTGGCCTCGGGCCGGGCTTGGGGAGTAGAAGAACTCCCAGAACCCCATCAACAAGGTATCAACCAGTAATAATTTGTACATACTTTGTAATGAAGATTTGGGTGAATTAGGTATAAGATTTACTTTGAAGTGAGGTTTTTGGGGAGTCAGGAACAGATTAATTCATTTCCCATTATTTCTTATGGGGAAATTCACTTCGGTTTACGAATTTTCGGGTCACGAACCATCTCCAGGAACGAATTAAATTCGTAAACCGAGGTGACCTTGTACTTATATATAATGTGTGTGTATATGTAGAGTAATAACACCACAAACAGTACTGTTGGGGGAGAAATATTGGTGTGTCTGGCCTTGAACCAGTGAGGGAGGCAACCACAAGCTGTGTGTGTGGCCTTGAACCAGTGAGGGAGGCAACCACCAGCTGTGTGTGTGGCCTTGAACCAGTGAGGGAGGCAACCACAAGCTGTGTGTGTGGCCTTGAACCAGTGAGGGAGGCAACCACAAGCTGTGTGTCTGGCCTTGAACCAGTGAGGGAGGCAACCACAAGCTGTGTGTCTGGCCTTGAACCAGTGAGGGAGGCAACCACAAGCTGTGTGTCTGGCCTTGAACCAGTGAGGGAGGCAACCACAAGCTGTGTGTCTGGCCTTGAACCAGTGAGGGAGGCAACCACAAGCTGTGTGTGTGTAGTTACGTCTTATTGCCTCAACTCATCATACCAGCTTAGATGTACAGTTATGGTGAACAAAACATGTAGATACTTATATATAACGTCTGTATACGGTGAAAAGAAGCAAAAGCAGTATGGTGGGGAGAAGAATGTTGGCGAGTGAGGAGGTGAGGAAGGGAATGGCGATCAGTGGCTGGCAGGCTGGTGGGGCAGCCACTCCTTGTTGCTTTTTTGACTCACCATACCAACTTAGCGGTTCATTATGGTGAGCAAAACATGCAGATATTTATATATAACCTGTGTACATAGTGTAATAACAGCAAAACAATTTGCTTATTGTTTTATGAACATAATAATTGAATCACTAATATGCACACCACAATTTTGAGTATAGTGATGGTTTACACATTATATAAATATATCACACTACACACTATTGAATAATATTACTGCAAAAAACTAAGAAAAAATCAATTAGAGACATTGAAATAATAAGGTAATAATATCTTTGTGGCAACTCCCACCTGCCAGCTGGGGCATAGCAGACTGCCTCTGACTGTCACAATGATAGATAGATGTGGGAAAACATCACCAAACTAATGAATGTCATTCCTGAAATACATAGACTACAATTCACACAAAAGCTACCAGAAATATATGCAGAGTATGAGTATATAAAGACAGCAACGAACACTGAACACAACCAAGGGACTGAGAGTTTAGAGAGCCAAATTAGTAATGTAGGACATTGTGTCAAGGTACATGAAAATGAAGGAGCAAACTGGTAATAGGAGTAAGGAGAGAAACAATGAGAAAGACGAGAACACAAATGAGAAAGACGAAAGAAACAAGGAGAAAGATAAGGGAAATACCGAAAAAGAACGCGGAAACGAGAAAGTTGGAACAAAAAACACAGAGGTAGCCAAGTCGTACACGGATACAAACAATAAGAATACAGCACAGATGAAAATATTTGCAGATATTATGCAAAAGGACAGTGCAAATATGGGACCAGAGGCACAGAATGCACATTCATGCACCCACAGAAATGCCGAAACATGTTAGGGAAAGGCAGATGTCGTTTTGGAACGGATTGTAGATATTTCCATCCTAAGTTATGCAAACTCTCAGTGAATGAGAGGAACTGCTATGATCACCATTGCCCTGATTTCCACATGAGAGGTACACAGCGCTATATGAGAGAGGTCCAATATAATAGCCCAGGAAATTTTTTAGAGGCAAGTAGACCCAGAGGGAGGAAGAGACAGGCAGAAACGTTGCAGGAGTACGCTTGGGGAGGGGAATATGCCCAAGACTGGACTATGTTTCGTCAAGCCCACACATACTACACCCCCCAACTACACAGAAACTATTACACTCCACAGTACCAACTCCAAAACTGGACAAACCATTGCCAGACCAGCACACCCTGGATCAGGGTAGAGAGAAGGAAGAACTACCAAAACCTTCCAGAAGTGACACACAATAGGGACAATCATTCATATTTGCAAACATACAAGGTCTAAAGTCAAAGTCAAGAAATAAAGTTAAGTTCATAAATGGCCTCCTATTAGAGTCAAACTCAATATTTTCAAAACAGCATGCCAAAGATTTGGGAATAATGATGACCAACGACCTAACGTTTAGGGAGCATAACCAAGCAAATATTGCGGCAGCCAGAAAAATGATAGGATGGATTACGAGAACTTTCAAATTCAGGGATCCCATCACAATGGTTGTACTCTTCAAGTCACTTGTGTTATCCCGTCTTGAGTACTGCTCAGTACTCACTTTCCCCTTCAGAGCAGGAGAGATTGCTGAAATAGAGGGAATACAGAGAACATATACATCACACATAGACACGATAAAGCACCTAAATTATTGGGATCGTCTCAAAGCTCTCGAAATGTACTCACCAGAAAGGAGACGAGAGAGACACCAAATAATATACACGGAAAATACTGGAGTTCCAGGTCCCAAATCTACACAGTAAAATAACAACATACTGGAGTGAACAATATGGAAGAAAATTCAGAATAGAACCAGTTAAGAGCTGAGGTGCCATAGGCACAATCAGAGAACACTGCATAAACATCAGAGGTCCATGGTTGTTCAACATCCTCCCAGCGACTATAAGAAATATTGCCGGAACAACTGTGGACATCTTCAAGAGAAAACTAGACTGTTTTCAAAAAAACATGCCGGACCAACCGGGCCGTGGTGGGTATGTGGGCCTGCGGGCCGCTCCAAGCAACAGCCTGGTGGACCAAACTCTCACAAGTCAAGCCTGGCCTCAGGCCAGGCTTGGAGAGTAGAACAACTCCCAGAACCCCATCAAGCAGGTATCAAGCAGGACTCTGGCTTTGTCAACGCCTCTTTTTTGCCTGACTTCCCCGCCTATCGCGGCCAAAATATATCACCTACAATTTTTTTTCCCCGTGATCAGGGAACACACACATGAACACTTTTATAAGACGAAAGAATTTTTGGGAATTTTTGTTGTTGTTGCACCTGGCGGTGTTGCAGGCCAAAAAACCCCTTAGCGGTTTAAGGGTTAAAGGAAGGATTCCAGAGGCGCTTATCTGCTGCCCAACTGGAACTTTCGGCCTCCCCGTGGGGTGCCGCTTTGGCATGTGGGTATTAGGTGAGCTATGACCTTCTTGAGGTTATCTTGAGATGATTTCGGGGCTTTTAGTGTCCCCGCGGCCCGGTCCTCGACCAGGCCTCCACCCCCAGGAAGCAGCCCGTGACAGCTGACTAACACCCAGGTACCTATTTTACTGCTAGGTAACAGGGGCATAGGGTGAAAGAAACTCTGCCCATTGTTTCTCGCCGGTGCCTGGGATCGAACCCAGGTCCACAGGATCACAAGTCCCGCGTGCTGTCCGCTCGGCCGACCGGCTCCCTCACACATAGTCATATAAATGACCTAGTCATATAAATTGCCATCCACCATTCCATGGCTAATATTTCATTCATCTGGACAACCAAAGCCTTGAATCTCAGACCACACAGACAGTAACCAACTGCTCTACCTACTGACCCACCATCACCCCTTATAAGGAAGGATTCAAGAGGCACCTATCTGCTGCCCAACTGAACTTTAGGCCTTCCCGTCTCAACAGACAAGACCTTCTGTGGAACAAAAAATTTTGTACCTTCGACAAGAATGATGCTTTGTGTGAGGTACATTCCCTTGGCCTGTACAACTTACAGACAGATCAACAAGCTTAGGACATGGATGGAGCAGAATTTCAAGGAGCACCCAGCCTACAGCTATTTTCCATTACAACCTTCAATTCTAGCTTGGAAACAGTCGTCTCTAGATGACATCTTGGTCAGAGCAGAATTTCCAGACCCACCTACAGAGCATTCTGCCCAAACATTCTGCCCAAGTAAATGGGACAGACAATGGGACTGCTCTCTGTCTTGCTAGAGCAGAGGCCCTAGAACCTACTACCTTAGACTAACCTTCCTAGCAAATGTATGTTTTCTAGTTTGTGTAAAAGACTCTTGTTAGGAATGACCAGAACTTATTAGCCTGGCCTAACCTCCCTTGCAAGGGAACAACAGTATAAACTGTAGAATACTAGAATCTGACCTTTGTGATATAAGTCCTACTAGAAGACCTGAAACTAGAATGCAGATTCTAGAAGCTGCTGTACATACTGGAACATTAAACACCAAGTGGGAAGTCCGTATAAACAACTGGGCCTCTACCCTTCAGACTGAACTATTTGCCTTGCTTCTTGCACCGAAATGTGCACACGTTTCCAAACTTGATACATTAATTGTAAGTGACTCTTTTATCATCCTTAATTGTTTTCAACTCTTTAAGACATAACTGTAACAAGCTCGTGTCTGAAGCTAGACACAAATACAACAAAATTATTAATGATGGTAACAGAGTACATTTCATGTGGACTCCATCTCAAGTTGGCCTCCGAATGCACGATAAGAGCTGATGAGTTAGCCATAGGATCTGCCTTTAAAGGAGAAATTATGTGCCGCTGTAACACATTCCACTACTGCCCACAGGATAGGTATGGGGTGCATGATAAATGAACTGAACTAAAACTCTGCTGGGTTTTAAAATACAGCTGGAAATGATCAGAGAAATGGGGGGGACCTTTGACAAGCTGCTGGCTTCCTGTCCTCAGCGAGGCCACTAGTGTTGGTGGCCCTCAGATAAATGTTTGTAAATTAACATAAGATACAGTGCAAGAGGCGATATTAGCATTACAATTAATTATAAGGTGTAGATAAATTATAAAAACTAATGTAATAAATCTATTAAGGTCTGATAATGACCTTTTGCCATTTGTAATCCTTTTGTCCTCCTGCTCACAGGTTTGAGTGTAATGGGGAACACAATGTCTCCCTGGAATGTGTCCAGGGACACATTCTAAACATATCAAAAAAAGTTGCAAAAACTGTGGGCATTCTTTCTAAGATCAGATATTATGTACCCCGCCCTGCCCTGGTGACTCTCTATTACTCCCTTATCTATCCATATCTCAACTATGGTATTTGTGCTTGGGGCTCTACTACCCAAAATCACTTACGTCCTCTAATTACTCAACACAAAGCTGCTATTAGGACAATATCCAATTCTGGCCCCAGACATCACTCGGTACCCCTACTCAAATCTCTGAATATGTTAGACATTAAGTCACTGCACATTCTCTCATGTGTATTATACATATATAAAACGCTAAACTATAATGCCAATCCTGATCTCAAAAGCTTCACAGAAGGTTGTATCAGAACCCATGAGCATCACACCAGAAATAAATACAGTTTTGATATTCCTAGAGTACGACTTAATCAAACTAGAAATGCTCTACAAATCAAGGGGCCCAGAATGTGGAATGACCTTCCCAACCATGTTAAAGACTGTACCTCTCTCAACCAGTTTAAGTTAAAAACGAAGCTATACCTAATAAATTCCCTGTAACTCACCTTACCCCTCTGTTGTCAACCCATGTATGTTTTTTGTTTTTTTTGTTTTTCAAATCAACGCTGTTTGAATGTAATTTTCTGTAATAATTTGTAATTGTATTTGTGCTGCTTTTTCAACAATGTTCCCCCCTCTTTTACCTCTATTTTTATTTGTACTCAACACATCTTGTTCTTTTTACCCATTAGTTTTAAGCTTTAGTCATTTATGTTTTTCCTGCCCGAAACGCTTTGCGTAATAGTGGATTTAGGCATTGTATGTACTAACTCTATCTATAAAGCCAACAAACTTTGTAAAATCTCTTTATGTATGTACCTTACCTAAATAAAATTATTATTATTATTATTATATTATAATAAATTATAGCTGCCACTGCTGGCAACAACCAAGAATGGGTCAAATTAGTCAGGGTTCAAAATCATTCAGTAAACCTCTAGTGGCCTCAAGGGTGGAAGAAAGCCTCAGCCTTGTCGTTGGTCCCCCCACTGTTACTAGTGATCTTTTCCGACTGGATTTTGAACCAGACTTGGGGTCGTTTGAACTAAAAGTCCGAGTGGACAGGGGCCCGACAGCTGAGTGTACAGCGCTCGGGGTTCGTAGTGCTAATGGTCCGGGTTCGATCCCAGGCAAAGGCGAAAACAAATGGACAGAGTTTCTTTCACCTTGATGCCCTGTTCACCTAGCAGTTAATGGGTACCTGGGAGTTATGTCTACGGGCTGCTTCCTGGGGATATATTTACCTAGTTGTACTCACCTAATTTTGTTTGAAAGGGTTGAGTTTTGGCTCTTTGGTCCCGCCTCTCAACCGTCAATCAACTGTACAGATTCTTGAGCCCACTGGGCTCTATCATATATACATTTGAAACTGTGTATGGAGTCAGCCTCCACCACTACTAAATGTATGAGTGTGAAAATTAGGATTAAGGACTTGCCCGAAACGCTATGCGTGCTAGTGGCTGTACAAGAATGTAAGAACTCTTGTATATATATAAATAAAGTCTGGACACCATCACAACGACTGCAAGAAGCTGAGGAGCGTCGCGTACCATCTTGGCGCCATCACCAGCATGTAAACAACTCTGCTTCACATCCACCAAACACATCTCACAATTTGTATTTGCATTTTCATCCTCTGTAAACCTTTCAATTAGCATTTATAACTACAAAATAAATAATATAAACGTAATACAATATATCTTACTATTTTGTACATATTCGAATTTATATTCTAAATAGATTGGTAATGAAAACAATAAGCTTTAGGCATTCTATGTCTGACTATATTAGATGAACTTATAGCTGGGTTTTAATCTACACTGTGTTGTTGTTGTTTCAGATTTAGCTACTCAGAACGAAGTGTCCATGTAGCACGGGCTATGGTATCTACACTGTGTAATCTTCCAAATTGTGGGGTTCAGTCCCTGAGCCCATTATGTGCCTCTGTAACCCTTTCCACTACCGCCCACACCATGGGTATGGGGTGCATAATAGATTCAGATTCAGATTCAGATGTTTATTCAGGTAAGGTATATACATACAAGTGATGTTACATTAATGGATTGATATATAGATAGAGCTAGTACATACAATGCCTAAAGCCACTATTACGCAATGCGTTTCGGGCAAGAAAAACATTAATATCTAGAACTTAATACTAATTGAGCATAAAGAATAAAAGATGTTGAGAACAAATACAAATAAAGATAAAAAAAAAGGGGGAACATGACTGAAAAAGCAGCACAAATACAATAGGTTGACAAACAGTGTTGATTAAAAAAAAAGAAAAAAAAAGAAAATAACAGACATGGGTTGACAATAGAGGAGTGAGGTAGATTACAGGGAATTTATTAGGTAGTGTTTAGTTTTTATCTTAAACTGGTTGAGAGAGGTACAGTCTTTAACATGGTTGGGAAGGTCATTCCACATTCTGGGCCCCTTGATTTGCAGAGCATTTCTAGTTTGATTAAGACGTACTCTAGGAATATCAAAACTGTATTTATTTCTGGTGTGGTGCTCATGGGTTCTGTTACAACCTTCTATGAAGCTTTTAAGATCAGGATTGGCATTATAGTTTAGCGTTTTATATATGTATAATACACATGAGAGAATGTGCAGTGACTTAATATCTAACATATTAAGAGATTTGAGTATAAATAAATAAACTAAACTAACTAACTAGAATAGGCTAGCAGCACATTGCTGTCTATACCTAAGCTTGTTAATAAAATAATAATAATAATAATAATAATAATAATAATAATAATAATAATAATAATAATAATAACTAAATTGTTTATTTATTTATTTATTTATGTTAAAAAACACATTAGCGTACATAGGTGCTGTCGAACATGATGACATAGACAATTCAATTTCTTTCTTTATTATGCACCCCATACCCATCCCGTGGGCGGTGGTGTAAAGGATTACAGAGGCACATACCGTAATCGGTTCAGGAACTGAACCCTCTAGTTCGTTTAGCTAAGCAAAGAACAATGTTTGACGCTAGTTACAAAATTATCAATGTTAGACAAGGCAGCTAAAAACTGCATGTGAAAAAGCCTGAAATTGAGTGGCATGGGCATTCCAATCCCTGCTGTAAAAACACCAATATTTCAGGAAATTAGGGAAGACAGAAGAGCAGTTACTCTTTTGACACTCAAAGACCAGAAAGCACGAGTATAAAGGGCTATGACATGTTTAGAACCTATAATTATATGTACGGGCAGCACAAAACATCCACTAGACAGTGTGACATTGTAATTGTCATAATTAGGCTGGGATATCGGTGTTTTAATCCCTCCCTTTCCACCCAAGAAGCAAATTAGAGATCAGCCCAAGCTTCGTCTTGAGGCAAAGCTCAACGCCTTAAGCCACATTGATGCTCTGTCCACAGAGCATTCTCTCTCTCAAATTATATACACTGATGGTTCCCTACACCGCACCACGGGTGCAGCTGGAAGTGCAGTTGTCCTGACAATGGGCGATGGCCTATACTTTGAGTGGGGAGTCCGTATAAACAACTGGGCCTCTACCCTTCAGACTGAACTATTTGCCTTGATCCTTGCACTGAAATGTGTACAAGTCTCAAAACTTGATACATTAATTGTAAGTGACTCCTTATCATCCTTAAGTGCTCTCAACTCTTTAAGACATAACTGTAACATGCTCGTGTCCGAAGCTAGACACAAATACAACAAAATTACTAAGGATGGTAACAGAGTCCATTTCATGTGGTCTCCATCTCATGTTGGCCTCCGAATGCATGATAGAGCTGATAAGTTAGCCAAAGAATCTGCCTTTAAAGGAGCCGTTGAGTGTAACCTTGGATTGTCAATGAGCAATCTGAGAGCAGCTGTACACCGAGAACTTCAACAAGATCTTGTAGATCTGAGGCAAAGTGAAATTGACACCAGTAATTCCATCTATCATCATACTATCATGCAAGAGGAGCCACACATCTATGGATCATCCAATAAAATCAGCAGACTTCTAGATGTTACTACTGCTCGGCTTAGACTCGGTTACAAGTATCTCTGGGAATTCTCATTATCTGCTGATGTAGACCTGACCAAATGTAAACTGTGTCAACAAAATTATTCGCACACCCTCCGTCACTATGTGATGGAGTGCGAAAAGATACGTGAATTTAGAGACAATTCTATAACCAATGTTCCAGCGATGTGTCAATATTTCATTCAAAATGATCTGCTACCAGAAATTTTAGCCAAATATCCCCAGTTTGCTAACTGTAGGTAGTAACTAAGTGATTGTAACCTATCCACCGCTGCCCACTGGATGGGGGGCGGTGTGCAGGACAAACATATAAATTTTGACACTAGCTCTCCACATATGTCAGTTGCTTAATTTAGAACCTGTACTTGAGGTCGATCTCGAACCCATTGTTGATGTGATGACTTATATTGAATTTTGTAACTAGCTCATCAAGATTGTAACTTGCTTAGCTAAATGAATTGTGGGGTTCAGTCCCTGAGCCCATTATGTGCCTCTGTAACCCTTTCCACTACCGCCCACAAGATGGGTATGGGGTGCATAATAAATGAACTAAACTAAACTATCGGTATATATGGCAGGTGGTTGCAGGTAATGAATTTCCCAATGGTAAACATTACAATTGTAAACTATGTGAACAAGAGCTGGGACATATTCTCCAACACTATACAGTATCTGTGATTACAACCTTCTATGAAGCTTGTATCCCTGTTATAAGTGACCTCAGGCCAAATGGTATGAGATAATTTCAGCTCTGTAATTATTTAAGATAAGATTAGATACTTTTTTTTTAGATATATACAGGAGTTGTTACATTCTTGTACAGCCACTAGTACGCATAGATACTTCATACACTTATGAATATTGGAAGATATTCTTGTGCTGTACCCAGGCTTTGCTAGTGTCTATGTAGGACCCTTAAAAGATGAGACTAACCAAGTTATATTGGATGATAAAAGGGCAGCAAACACTGAATTTACAGTGTTTGCACAAACACAAACACTTTACATCAGTGTTCACACTAGAAAGATTGAACGAGATCCGATCACCCACACAAATGCTTTAAGGAAGTGAAGAGAATTAATTCAGGGATATACCCATTACAAATATTATATTCACTGATGGTTCCCTACACCGCCCCACGGGTGCAGCTGGAAGTGTAGTTGTCCTGACAATGGGTGATGACATATTTTGAGTGGGGAGTCCGTATAAACAACCTGGCCTCTACCCTTCACACCGAACTATTTGCCTTGATCCTTACACTGAAATGTGTACAAGTCTCCATGGCGCATTTGCGCCATGTCATGACGTTTGACATGCCATCTTCAATCCGGTGCCCCCAGGAATCACATGAGACAAGCCCATGACATCACCCTAACAAGAGAAATGTTGAACAAAAATACCTGTATAATAGACAAAACCCAATACAATACAATACAATTTTATTTAGGTAAGGTACATACATACAATAAATATTTACAAGGATTGTTTGACTTATAGGTAGAGCTAGTACATACAATGCCTAAAGCCACTATTACGCAAAGCGTTTCGGGCATGATAAACTTAAATGACAAGCTTAATACTAATTGAGCATAATGAGTAGAATGAAAACAAGAAATGAAAACAGATGAAAAAGCAGCACAAATACAATTATGTCGACAAACAGCGCTCTTTAAAGAAAAAAACAGACATTGGTTGACAATAGAAGGGTAAGGTAGGTTACAGGGAATTTATTAGGTATAGCTTCGCTTTTAACTTAAACTGGTTGAGAGAGGTACAGTCTTTAACATGGTTGGGAAGGTCATTCCACATTCTGGGCCCCTTGATTTGTAGAGCATTTCTAGTTTGATTAAGTCGTACTCTAGGAATATCAAAACTGTATTTATTTCTGGTGTGGTGCTCATGGGTTCTGATACAACCTTCTATGAAGCTTTTGAGATCAGGATTGGCATTATAGTTTAGCGTTTTATATATGTATAATACACATGAGAGAATGTGCAGTGATGTGCCAAGATGCAAGAAGATTACAAATTCTTGAAGTAATTCACATAAGAATAGAACAACCTACCATGAACACTCAAATCACGGAACTATTTACTCTACCCACCATGAGAGTAAGGACAAGACCAGAACATAACGATGCCAACACAGAAGACAATGTCCAACATAACAGGCCAATTACACGTGATTAATCTTTGTATGTGGATAGCAGCTGCCTCGTATGGGCCAATAGGCCTTCCGCAGTTACCTCTATTCTTATGTTCTTATGTTTCACCCCCCCCCCCCTTTATCCCTTATGTATCCCCCCATGTTTTCACCTTTATTGTCTTATCACCTGACCCAGTGCGGGTATAAAATCAACCAAACCTGAAAATTCTTTTCAATTGAGAATGAACCATGGAGGTTCGAAACGTTGTGCAAATTGTATAAATAAGTGTAATACATTCTATAGTAATTCACTTCTTTTCTTCACCCTGTAATTACGAAAATGAGTTTTGGAGAACTATTTCAGCTAAGCCCTCATGCTAAGAAAATAGTTAGAGGAATAGAAGCCCTAAATCAGAAGATAGTAAATACAGAATATGCGGTCATATTTAATGATATATATATATATGTATATATATATATATATATATATATATATATATATATATATATATATATATATATATATATATATATATATATATATATATATATATGTATGTTACAAAATGACTTGTATTGTTTTCTATATTAGCCTGCTTCCTGTTAGTATTGTCTACCTCATCAAACCTTTATACAATCAAAATTTTATTTGAAGTTATGCCCGAAATGTTCAGTTCATATTTGTAGTTTTATTCAATGTTTACTTGTTTTACCTATGTATCTCTCTCTTTTATATCTCATATCTATATACATTTGTACAAATATTATTGTTATTATTATTATTATTATTATTATTATTATTATTATTATTATTATTATTATTATTATTATTATTATAGTAATACTACTACTAATAATAACTATAATAATAATAACAATAATAGTGCCCATCAGATTTTTTTCTTAACAAAATTAATAAATAAATAAATAAATAAATATATAAATAAATAAATGTTTATTTAGGTAAGGTACATACATACAAGAGATTTTACAAAGAGTGATGGATTTATAGATAGAGCTAGTACATACGATGCCTAAAGCCACTATTACGCATAGCGTTTCGGGCAGGGAAAACATTAATGACTAAAGCTTAATACTAATTGAGTATAAAGAATAAAATGTGTTGAGAACAAATAAAAATAGAGATAAATAAGGGGGGAACATGGCTGAAAAAGCAGCACAAATACGATTAGGTCGACAAACAGCGTTGTTTAAAAAAAAAAGCAGACATGGGTTGACAATAGAGGGGTAAGGTAGGTTACACGGAATTTATTAGGTAGTGCTTCGTTTTTATCTTAAACTGGTTGAGAGAGGTACAATCTTTGACATAATTGGGAAGGTCATTCCACATTCTGGGTCCCTTGATTTGTAGAGCATTTCTAGTTTGATTAAGTTGTACTCTTGGAATATCAAAACTGTATTTTTGTATTTATTTATTTCTGGTATGGTGCTCATGGGTTCTGTTACAACCTTCAATGAAGCTTTTGAGGTCAGGATTGGCATTACAGTTTAGCGTTTTATATATGTATAATACACATGAGAGAATGTGCAGTGGCTTAATATCTAACATATTCAGAGATTTGAGTAGGGGTACCGAGTGATGTCTGGGGCCAGAGTTGGATATTGTCCTAATAGCAGCTTTGTGTTGAGTAATTAGAGGACGTAAATGATTTTGGGTAGTAGAACCCCAAACACAAATACCATAGTTGAGATATGGATAGATGAGGGAGTAATAGAGCGTCACCAGGGCAGGGCGGGGTACATAAAATCTGATCTTAGAAAGAATGCCCACAGTTTTTGAAACTTTTTTTGATATATTTAGAATGTGTCCCTGGAAATTCAGCTTGTGGTCAATGAGAACGTCAAGGAATTTGCTATCTAATTTGTTACAAATTTGGGTATTGTTTATTTTGAGATTTATTTGATTCGAGGATTTATTGCCAAACAGAATACAGAAAGTTTTGTCAGTGTTAAGGGTGAGTTTGTTGGCAGTTAGCCAAAGATGGACTTTATTTACTGTGGCATTTAGAGCAAGGGGGGTCAGGACTGCAGTAAATGAAGGTTGTGTCGTCAGCAAATAGAATTGGTTGGGAGGCATTTGGAAGGTCATTAATGTAGATGAGAAAGAGGAGAGGACCAAGTATGCTGCCCTGAGGAACACCAATGTTGATGGGTAGGGTGGGAGAAATTGAATTATTCACAGAAACATACTGCAGCCTGTCAGTAAAATAAGATTTGAGGTATTGCAGGGAGTGTCCTCTGACTCCATAATGATGTAATTTAAGAAGAAGGTGTTGGTGGTTGACAGTGTCAAAAGCCTTACGCAGGTATATTAAGCCAATTAATAAGCCAATTAAGTATATTAGGTATAGACAGCAATGTGCTGCTTCCTTATTCTATATGAGATATTACACAGTGTAGATCAAAACCTAGCTACAGGTTCATCCAATATTCCCATCACACAGGATGGTTAGTCATACATGGAATCAGGGAGGAAAACACCAGCCTCAATAAAAAAAGTCAACTCTGACTAAAAATTAGGAGAAAACATAAAATGTAAGGCTGATCTATGAGCCTCCACTAGCAAAATCTGGGTACAGCACAAGAATATCTTCCAATATCTGAAGTCACTTATAACAGGGAAATTACATATATAGTGTTGGAGAGTGTGTCCAGCTCTTGTTCACATAGTTTACAATTGGAATGTTTACCATTGAGGGATTCATTACCTTCAATCACCTGCCATATATACCGATATCCCAGCCTAATTATGACAATTACAATGTCACACTGTCTAGTGGATGTTTTGTGCTGCCCGTACATATAATTATAGGTTCTAAACATGTCATAGCCGTTTATACTCGTGCTTTCTGGCCTTTGTGTGTCAGTGACGGCTCTTCTGTTTTCGCTAATTTCCTGAAATATTGTGGCTTTTACAACAGAGATTGGAATGCCCATATCCAACTCAATTTCAGGCCTATCACATGCAGTTTTAGCTGCCTTGTCTGTGTCATCATGCTGGGGCAACACCTACGTGAGATGGTATCCATACAAATGAGACTCAGAAACTCTTGCTCTTTGCATTAACAATGTTGTTTTTAATGGATGTTATAACACTCCTGGTGTCAATTTTGCATGTTGGGTTTTTAAGGGCCTATAAAGCTGACTTTGAATCACAGAAAATTACTCCTACACTGTTCTTCAGTGCGTTAGTGGCAAGTAGTAGTGCAGCTAATTGCCCATCAGGTAAATTTATGTTCTCCTCTGATTCCGTGTATGACTAACCATCCTGTGAGATGGGGATATTGGATGAACTTATAGCTAGTCTTTGATCTACACTGTGTAATCTTTCATATGTATCTTCCCAAGGGTCCTTTAGTACATTAGTTTTGGGTTTTGCCCGAAACTCTATGCGTGTCAGTGGCTTAATTGCAAGAATGTAAAAATATTACTCTAATGTAATCTCACCAACCCATTGTACCTTCTTGCGTTTGAAATATTATCATTATTATAAAATAAATAAAATAAAATAAATAAATATTTTATAAGAGTTTTGTTCTCGTTACTACTCACTAAAGTGCTTCATTAAAATAGTGGCGACAATTAACAATTAAAACAAGGAAACAGGAGGTAATATTTATTAAAGTTATTTATATAATGGGTTTTAGAATTGTAAATGATTATTGTATGCTTTAGTAAAGGTTAAAATATCACTTAGGAGTAGATGAGATCAGCGGTGCTGTATAGGATGTGAAGCAAAGTTGTTTACCATCACTACGCGGAGCACATTAACCCGCCAACTTCATTTAACGTTTGTACAGAACTGTTCTCCCACGAAGGATTGCGTGAGTCTTTACTTAGTTTTTTGAGTTATGAATTATTTAGTACAGAACGAACAGTATAAAGAGTCCATTAGACAAGGTGACATTGCAGGTGTCAGTAATAGATTGGATGCAGGATGGGAGTAACGGTTCTCAATAACGGGATAACAGGAGATATTTTTTCACCTATAAGGTTATAAGCTCTTTGAACCACGTACTCTCTGAAGCGGTAAATGGCAAAAACACTGATACAATTATGATAAATGGGGGGGGGGGGAGACCTTTTGTAAGCTGCCAGCTTCCTGTCCCCATCGAGCCCACTAGAGAGTTAGTGACTCAGCCCTCAGGTAAATTCATATAATGAATCTTCTAACAGTGACAAGATATAATCCGAAGCAAGGCCTGTAACATATAAGAGTTTGGGTGACAACATTCAAAGAGTACAGTATTACAAACTTCTGATTCATCAGAGTTAGTTATCCTTTTCTCCATACATTGACCCTTGCACTGTGACACTGTGTGACACTGTCACTTGCAGGTGTTACACACCTGCAGTTATGATGGGCAGACATATGTTTAGAGCCTGTCTAAAAAGAATTATAAGTGGGAAATCGGCTACTTCCTTTAATTTGTGAAGTAATTTAATTTGGTTAGCATATGCTGTTTCATGCAAAGTAAAAATAAATATACATATCTAACATTTTCTTTATTTTGACTGTATGCATGTACGTAATATATACAGTGCATTTTAAAAAATTCACATTATGCTTATTGAGAAAATCCTTAGGAGCCGTGATGAGGATTCGAACCTATGCGGTGCGTGTTCCCACGTACATGCCCTAGTCAGCTAGGCCACAAGACGACTAGGGTATGTGTGTGTGGGACTACCCACCGCATAGGTTCGGACCCTCATTACGACTCCTACGGATTTTCTCATTGAAACATCACATAAGTGTGATTACTCTGAATGTTCTACCTTGAAAGAGGTAGAACATTCCTGAAATAACAGAGCCAGAGTGCATGGGGAAATTGTGTAAAAATCCTGGTCTGCCTTTAGTGGAAACATCAGGAAATCATTGTGAGCTCAGTAGAATTCCAGGTTGCAATCCTTTTGACTATGTAGTGGCCTAGTTGACTAGGGAGTGTGTGTGTGGGAACACCCACCACATGTTTGAATCCTCATCACGGCCCCTATGGATTTTCTCATTGACACATGACGTTAGTGTGATTACTGTGTGCATTTGTACTTAATTTTGTACTTAATAGCTAGAACACATTACTTGGACTACTATACAAGGCCTGAGTTGCCCAACAACAATTTGAGTTTTCCTGAAATTATATGTTTTTCTAAATATTTTTTCTTGTGGAATGATAAAGCTTTCCATTATATATGATTTTACAGTATTTTTATTTTGAGTTAGAAATAATGAAGAAATATTTATTTATTTATATACAAGAAAGTACATTTGGTTTATGAGAGTACATAGCATTGATGTTTTTACATTCTTGCAGAGCAACTGACACGCATAGCGTTCGAGCAGAATGTGACCAAACCTAATCTATCCTTGGCTAACTGTCTTAACCTATCTAAACCTAACATTCATGTTCTTAATGTAATTTAACCCCTGCACTGCACACGTGTTTGTGGCAAAAACTTCATAGTGCAATTGTTAAGGACATATTTTTGTTGTTTTTACAAATGTTCATGTAAAGTTAATGTCAAAATGTTTCCAAACTCAACTATTTTAATTTCAAAACACAAAGACTGGTGAAAACATTAAAATAGTGTATAGCCTAAATAAAAAAAAAAAACACCTCTCAAAACGGCATTTGTTGTTTGGCGCAGTGCAGTGGTTAATAATCTTAATTCTAATTAACCAATGTGAAATTTTGGTTGGAAAAAACACTGCCTATTAGGCAGGTAATGAAATTTTTTATCATTACTTGCCGATGTAGCCCTGACTGAATATAATTCATGTCAACAAAATTACTCGCATGCCCTCCGTCACTATGTGATGGAGTGCAAAAAGATACGTGAATTCAGGGACAATTCTTTGACAATTTTTCAAGAGATGTGTAAATATTTTATTCAAAAGGATCTGCTACCAGGAATTTAAGCCAAATATCTCCAGTTTGCTAACTATAGGTAATAACTGATTGATTGTAACCTGAATTTACCAGATTTTTTCGGGAGGTCACTAAAACTAAAGGCCTCGACAAGGACAGGAAGCTGATGGCTTGTCAAAAGTCCCCCCCCCCCCCATTTACCAGCCTACTCACCACTGCCCACTGAATAGGGGCGGTGTGCAGGATAAACATATCAATTATGACATGAGCTCTCCACATATGTCAGTTGCCTAATTTACAAAGTGTACAGTGCATCCTCACTTCAAGTGGTGTCAGTAGTTGGGGTTTAGTGTCAAGGGGCAGGTGATGAAAGTTATTCTCATTGGAGGCAGCTGGAGTTAGTGTTGTCAGAAAAGACTGGTGGTGTCAGTGGTGGAATCTGTTGTCAGGGAGGCAAGTGGTGGAAGTTGTTGTCAGGGAGGCAAGTGGTGGAAGTTGTTGTCAGGAGAGGCAAGTGGTGGAAGTTGTTGTCAGGGAAGGCAAGTGGTGGAAGTTGTTGTCAGGAGAGGCAAGTGGTGGAAGTTGTTGTCAGGAGAGGCAAGTGGTGGAAGTTGTTGTCAGGGAAGGCAAGTGGTGGAAGTTGTTGTCAGGGGAGGCAAGTGGTGGAAGTTGTTGTCAGGAGAGGCAAGTGGTGGAAGTTGTTGTCAGGGGAGGCAAGTGGTGGAAGTTGTTGTCAGGGAAGGCAAGTGGTGGAAGTTGTTGTCAGGGGAGGCAAGTGGTGGAAGTTGTTGTCAGGGAAGGCAAGTGGTGGAAGTTGTTGTCAGGAGTAACAAGTGGTGGAAGTTGTTGTCAGGAGAGGCAAGTGGAGGAAGTTGTTGTCAGGAGTAACAAGTGGTGGAAGTTGTCAGGGGAGGCAAGTGGTGGAAGTTGTCAGGGGAGGCAAGTGGTGGAAGTTGTTGTCAGGAGAGGCAAGTGGTGGAAGTTGTTGTCAGGGAAGGCAAGTGGTGGAAGTTGTTGTCAGGGAGGCAAGTGGTGGAAGTTGTTGTCAGGGAAGGCAAGTGGTGGAAGTTGTTGTCAGGGGAGGCAAGTGGAGGAAGTTGTTGTCAGGAGTAACAAGTGGTGGAAGTTGTCAGGGGAGGCAAGTGGTGGAAGATGTTGTCAGGGGAGGCAAGTGGTGGAAGCTGTTGTCAGGCGAGGCAAGTGGTGGAAGATGTTGTCAGGAGAGGCAAGTGGTGGAAGTTGTTGTCAGGGGAGGCAAGTGGTGACAGTGGTGGAAGTTGTTGTCAGGGGAGGCAAGTGGTGGAAGTTGTCAGGGGAGGCAAGTGGTGGAAGTTGTCAGGGGAGGCAAGTGGTGGAAGTTATTGTCAGGGGAGGCAAGTGGTGTCAGTGGTTGAAGTTATTGTCAGGGAAGGCAAGTGGTGTCAGTGGTTGAAGTTATTGTCAGGGAAGGCAAGTGGTGTCAGTGGTTGAAGTTATTGTCAGGGAAGGCAAGTGGTGTCAGTGGTTGAAGTTATTGTCAGGGAAGGCAAGTGGTGTCAGTGGTTGAAGTTATTGTCAGGGAAGGCAAGTGGTGTCAGTGGTTGAAGTTATTGTCAGGGAAGGCAAGTGGTGTCAGTGGTTGAAGTTATTGTCAGGGAAGGCAAGTGGTGTCAGTGGTTGAAGTTATTGTCAGGGAAGGCAAGTGGTGTCAGTGGTTGAAGTTATTGTCAGGGAAGGCAAGTGGTGTCAGTGGTTGAAGTTATTGTCAGGGAAGGCAAGTGGTGTCAGTGGTTGAAGTTATTGTCAGGGAAGGCAAGTGGTGTCAGTGGTTGAAGTTGTTGTCAGGGGAGGTAAGTATAATAATAATAATAATTTATTTAGGAACAGTACATACATAGTTGCAGCATTACAGTACAAACATTCTGTTAGATTTAAAGATAGAGGAAGTACATATAATACCTAAAGCCACTAGTACGCATAGCGTTTCGGGCAAGGAGAGGTGGGGAAAAACACTTAGACTAAAACTTAATACTAATTGAGCTTAAAGTATAAATTGTGTTGAATGAAAAAAAAATAATAAAAGATAAAAATGAGGGGGAAACATGGTAGAAAATAGCCAATATACAAGTTGGTCAACAAACAGCATTTTTTTTTTGAATAGTAAGACATGGGTTGACATTTAGAAGTAAGGTAGGTTACATGGAGTTAATTAGGTAGTACAGGTACTTAGTTTTCGTCTTAAACTGGTTGAGAGAGGTACAATTTTTGACATAATTGGGAAGGTCATTCCACATTCTGGGTCCCTTGATTTGTAGAGCATTTCTAGTTTGATTAAGTCTAACTCTTGGAATATCAAATGGGTATTTGTTTCTGGTGTGGTGCACATGTGTTCTGTTACAACCTTCTAGGAAGCGTTAAAGGTCAGGATTGACATTACAATTCAGAGTTTTAAATATATATAGTACACAAGAGAGGATGTGCAGTGACTTAATATCTAACATATTTAGAGATTTGAGTAAGGGTACCGAGTGCTGTCTGGGCCCAGAGTTAGATATTGTTCTAATAGCAGCTTTGTGTTGGGTAATTAGAGGATGTAAATGATTTTGGGTAGTAGAACACCAAGCACAAATACCATAGTTGAGATAAGGATAAATGAGAGAGTAATAGAACGTCATCAGGGCAGGGCGAGGAACATAATATCTGATCTTAGAAAGAACGCCAACAGTTTTAGAAACTTTTTTGCTATATTTAGAATGTGTCCCTGGAAATTCAGCTTGTTATCGATGAGGACACCAAGGAATTTACCATCAACTTTACTACTGATTTGTATATTGTTTATTCTTAAATTAATTTCATTTGAGGATTTATTACCAAACAAAATATAGAAAGTCTTGTTAATGTTAAGGGTGAGTTTGTTAGCAGTTAGCCAAAGATGGACTTTATTTAGTTCAATATTCACAGTGACATTTAGAGCAAGAAGGTCAGTACTGGAGAAGATGAAAGTTGTGTCATCAGCAAATAAGATTGGCTTGAGGTGTTGAGAGGCATTTGGAAGGTCATTAATGTAGATGAGAAAGAGGAGAGGGCCAAGTATGCTGTCCTGTAGAACACCGATGTTTATAGGTAGTGTCGGAGAAATGGAATTATTCACAGAAACATACTGGAGCCTGTCAGTAAGGTAGGACTGAAGGTATTGCAGGGAGTGACCTCTGACTCCATAATGATGTAATTTAAGAAGAAGGATTTGGTGGTTGACAGTGTCAAAAGCCTTACGTAGGTCCACAAATATCCCAACAGGGAACTCATTTTTATCAAGCGCTGCATGTATCAAGTTAATCATACTAATAAGTGCATCGTTAGTGCTTTTTTGGGGTCTGAAGCCATATTGACAAGAGCTTAGTATATAGTGTTTGGCTAGATAAGAGTAAAGCTGCTTGTAGATTAGTTTTTCAAATATTTTTGACAAGTTTGGCAGAATTGATATCGGTCTGAAGTTGTTGACATCAGTGAGATCACCACATTTATGGACTGGGGTTACTCTCTTCTTTTTAGAATATCTGGAAAAGTTTGGAGTTCAAGTGACTTGTTGTAGAGCAATGCAATGGCAAGGGCTAAAGATCTGGAGGCTTTTTTGTAGATTAGAGTTGGTATCTCCGTAAGGGCACTAGACTTGGTCTTAAGGGAAAGGATTACCTCATTTACATCAGTGGAATTAGCGGGCGTTAGGTACAGAGACTGGGTAGTTACCTGTAAGATAGTCCTGAACATTAGTACTGGAAGATGGAATATCATTAGCAAGGGATGACCCAATGGATGAGAAGAACCTATGGAATTCAATAGCAGTATCAATGGCTGAAAGCAGACCATTGTTATTGGACAGGATTATTGGTTTGTTATTTAAAATCTTTTTTGATTCCAATATTTGTGAAATTGTGCTTCATGTTTTCTTGATGTTGCCCTTTGTTTGAGTAAATTTATCTTCGTAGTATTTAATTTTGGCTCTTCTAATTATTTTAGATAGTAATGATGAGTAATTCTTTGAAAGTTCTTTGGAGACGATACCTAACCTATACTTCTTCTCAAGTTCATGTTTTTTATTAATAGATTTAAGTATCCCTTTGTAAGCCAAGGATTGTTTAGCCTTTTAGTTGTGACTTGTTTCGTTAGCATAGGTCAGTGGGTGTTATAGAGGCTGAGAGTTTTTTGAAGAAATGATTGCACTGCTAGGTTGATGTCTCCTGTGGAACCTAATCCGGATTCCCAGTTGATATTAGCGGCAGCAGCTATAAAGTTGCCTATAGAAGTTTCATTGTGCAGCCTAAAGCTTATCTTCCTTGTATCTAGAGGTGGTTTGTGAATGTTGGTTAGAAGAAATGTGGGGTAATCGTCTGTAGTGCTATCAGTGGTGAAAGTGGTGAAAGCTGTTGTCAGGGGAGGCAAGTGGTGTCAGTGGTGGAAGCTTCTTGTCAGGGGAGGCAAGTGGTGAAGCTGTTGTCAGGGGAGGCAAGTGGTGGAAGCTGTTGTCAGGGGAGGCAAGTGGTGAAGTTGTTGTCAGGGGAGGCAAGTGGTGGAAGCTGTTGTCAGGGGAGGCAAGTGGTTGAAGCTGTTGTCAGGGGAGGCAAGTGGTCTCAGTGGTAAAAGCTGTTGTCAAGGGAGGCAAGTGGTGTCAGTAGTGGAAGCTGTTGTCAGGGGATGCAAGTGGTGTCAGTGGTTAAAGCTGTTGTCAAGGATAGCAAGTGGTGTCAGTGGTGGAAGATGTCAAGAGAGGCAAGTGCATCAGTGGTGGAAGTTGTTGTCAAGGGAGGCAAACAGTGTCAGTGGTGGAAGTTGTTGTGAAGGGAGGCAAGTGTGTCAGTGGTAAAAGTTGTTGTCAAGGGAGGCAAGTGGTGTCAGTGGTGGAAGCTGTTGTCAGGGGAGGGAGTTAGAGGCAAGTGGTGGAAGATGTTGTCAAGGGAAGCAAGTGGTGTCAGTGGTGGAAGTTGTTGTCAAGGGAGGCAAATGGTGTCAAAGGTTGAAGCTGTTGTCTAAGTACGTGAGTGGTGTCTGGTGGAAGCTGGTGTCAAGGGAGGCAGGTGGTGGCAGTGATGGAAGCTGGTGTCAAGGGAGGCAAGTGGTGTCAGTGGTGGAAGTTGTTGTGAAGAGAGGCAAGTGGTGTCAGTGGTGGGAGCTGTTGTCAAGGGAGGCAAGTGGTGGAAGTTGTTGTCAAGGAAGGCAAGTGGTGTCAGTGGTGGAAGCTGTTGTCAAGGGAGGCAAGTGGTGTCAGTGGTGGAAGTTGTTGTCAAGGGAGGCAAGTGGTGGAAGTTGTTGTCAAGGAAGGCAAGTGGTGTCAGTGGTGGAAGCTGTTGTCAATAGAGGCAAGTAGTATCAGTGGTGGAAGTTGTTGTCAAGGAAGGCAAGTGGTGTCAGTGGTGGAAGCTGTTGTCAAGGGAGGGAAGTGTTATCAGTGGTGGAAGCTGTTGTCAAGGGAGGCAAGTGGTGTCAGTGGTGGAAGTTGTTGTCAAGGGAGGCAAGTGGTGTCAGTGGTGGAAGCTGTTATCAGGGGAGGGAAGTGTTACCAGTGGTGGAAGCTGTTGTCAAGGGAGGCAAGTGGTGTCAGTGGTGGAAGCTGTTGTCAAGAGAGGCAAGTGGTGGAAGCTGTTGTCAAGAGAGGCAAGTGGTGGAAGCTGTTGTCAAGAGAGGCAAGTGGTGGAAGTTGTTGTCAAGGGAGGCAAGTGGTGTCAGTGGTGGAAGCTGTTGTCAAGGGAGGCAAGTGGTGTCAGTGGTGGAAGCTGTTGTCAAGGGAGGCAAGTGGTGTCAGTGGTGGGAGTTGTCAAGGGAGGCAAGTGAGTCAGTGGTGGAAGCTGTTGTCAAGGGAGGCAAGTTGTGTCAGTGGTGGAAGATGTGAAGAGAGGCAAGTGGTGTCAATGGTGGAAGCTGTTGTCAAGGGAGGCTTTGGTGGAAACTGTTGTCAAGGGAGGCAAGTGGTGTCACTGGTGGAAGCTGTTGTCAGGGGAGGCAAGTGGTGGAAGTTGTTGTCAATGAAGGCAAGTGGTGTCAGTGGTGGAAGCTGTTGTCAAGGGCAGCAAGTGGTGTCAGTGGTGGAAGTTGTTAAGCGAAACAAGTGGTGTCAGTGATGGAAGCTGTTGTCAAAGGAGGCAAGTGTGTCAGTGGTGGAAGTTGTTGTCAAGCGAGGCAAGTGGTGTCAGTGGTGGAAGTTGTCAAGCGAGGCAAGTGGTGTCAGTGGTGGAAGCTGTTGTCAAAGGAGGCAAGTGTGTCAGTGGTGGAAGTTGTTGTCAAGGGAGGCAAGTGGTGTCAGTGGTGGAAGCTGTTGTCAAAGGAGGCAAGTGTGTCAGTGGTGGAAGCTTTTGTCACGGGAGGCAAGTGGTGTCAGTGGTGGAAGTTGTTGTCAAGGGAGGCATTGGAGGAAGCTGTTGTCAAGAGAGGCAAGTGGTGGCAGCTGTTGTCAAGGAAAGCAAGTGGTGTCAGTGGTGGAAGCTGTTGTCAAGGGAGGCATTGGAGGAAGCTGTTGTCAAGGGAGGCAAGTGTGTCAGTGGTGGAAGTTGTCAAGGGAGGCAAGTGGTGTCAGTGGTGGAAGTTGTTGTGAAGGGAGGCAAGTGGTGTCAGTGGTGGAAGCTGTTGTCAAGGGAGGCAAGTGGTGTCAGTGGTGGAAGTTGTTGTGAAGGGAGGCAAGTGGTGTCAGTGGTGGAAGTTGTTGTCAAGGGAGGCAAGTGTGTCAGTGGTGGAAGTTGTCAAGCGAGGCAAGTGGTGTCAGTGGTGGAAGCTGTTGTCAAGGGAGGCAAGTGGTGTCAGTGGTGGAAGTTGTTGTGAAGGGAGGCAAGTGGTGTCAGTAGTGGAAGCTGTTGTCAAGGGAGGCTTTGGTGGAAGCTGTTGTCAAGAGAGGCAAGTGTGTCAGTGGTGGAAGTTGTTGTCAAGGGAGGCAAGTGGTGTCAGTGGTGGAAGATGTTGTCAAGGGAGGCAAGTGGTGTCAGTGGTGGAAGCTGTTGCCAAAGGAGGCAAGTGTGTCAGTGGTGGAAGTTGTTGTCACGGGAGGCAAGTGGTGTCAGTGGTGGAAGCTGTTGTCAAGGGAGGCAAGTGTGTCAGTGGTGGAAGCTGTTGTCAAGGGAGGCAAGTGGTGTCAGTGGTGGAAGATGTTGTCAAGGGAGGCAAGTGGTGTCAGTGGTGGAAGTTGTTGTCAAGGGAGGCAAGTGGTGTCAGTGGTGGAAGTTGTTGTCAAGGGAGGCAAGTGGTGTCAGTGGTGGAAGCTGTTGTCAAGGGAGGCAAGTGTGTCAGTGGTGGAAGCTGTTGTCAAGGGAGGCAAGTGGTGTCAGTGGTGGAAGATGTTGTCAAGGGAGGCAAGTGGTGTCAGTGGTAGGAAGCTGTTGTCAAGGGAGGCAAGTGGTGTCAGTGGTGGAAGCTGTTGTCAAGGGAGGCAAGTGTGTCAGTGGTGGAAGCTGTTGTCAAGGGAGGCAAGTAGTATCAGTGGTGGAAGTTGTTGTGAAGGGAGGCAAGTGGTGTCAGTGGTGGAAGTTGTTGTCACGGGAGGCAAGTGGTGGAAGTTGTTGTGAAGGGAGGCAAGTGGTGTCAGTGGTGGAAGCTGTTGTCAAGGAAGGCAAGTGGTGGAAGTTGTTGTGAAGGGAGGCAAGTGTGTCAGTGGTGGAAGCTGTTGTCAAGGGAGACAAGTGGTGGAAGTTGTTGTGAAGGGAGGCAAGTGGTGTCAGTGGCAGGGACATCTTCTACTGCCTCTACTTACAACTATTTTCTTAGGTTGAACCTTACCACTGGCTTTCTTGGGACCCATGGCAAGATACTGTATATAATAACATCTTTTATGCTCAAATGGCCAAAAATCTGACAAAAAAACTGTAAATCCTTGTGAAGAATTCAGGTGGGATAGTCACTGGGCATGAGGCACTGGTAAACTGAGGCGCGATCACCGTGCCACCACGTGCTAGGTCGGCCCGTACGCGTATCAACAAACTCGTAACCCGATGCAATGCTCATGTCTCGATACAAATTTTCCAAACAAATCGGGCTCATAACCCGAAAAACTCGTAAACAGGGACGCTCATAACCCGAGGTTCCACTGTACAGTTGACCTCGGCTTACAAATGCCCCTCTTTACAAATTTTTCGGGTTACGAAACGGGTTTTGGGTTAAGGTTCATATATACAGTAGTGAATAAAAGCAAAAACATCATGGTGGGAGGAGGATGTTGGCGAGTGAGGAGTTGTGGGGAGGAAGTGGGGGCGAGTGGCGGGCTGGCTGGTGTTGTGACCACTTCTCGTTGCTTTTTGACTCACCATACCAAATTAGTTGTTTGTTATGGTGAACAAAACTCGAAGATACTTAGATATAACGTGTGTATACGGTACAACCGCGATTCAACGTACCCCAATTCGCAGCATCTCCGGCTAGGTTGCACACTTTTCAGGCCTGATTTACTCACCCGGTTCGGCGTACTCTGGCTCATTGAAGAAGGGAATATGCAGATTTGCTTACAATGTTGGGACACAGTTCACAGACTGATGGAAAACTTTCCCATTCTATCACGGGTTACAATTAATATTTCCTTCATATGGCAAGTTGGAGCACACAAGTGGAGCACACAAGTGAACCACACAAGTGGTCCACAAGTGCTCTACTTGGTTACGATGTTGGGACAAGGTTCACAGATTGGTGGAAAACTTTCCCGTTCTGTCACAGGTTACAGTCAATAATTCCTTCATATGACAAGTTGGATCACAGAAGTGAACCATATGAACCAAACACCAGCCAGAGTGATCCACACAAGTGAACGACTGTATTTCCATGATTTTCGTTCATTGATTTATGGCACGTATCTTTGTAGATTAATTTAAAGGCTAAAGCGTAAATAGCTAGCTAATGTGTTGAAATCTTCTTATATACATTTTCTGTGATGAAACAAGATGAGTGAGGGTGGACAGATAAGGGAATACTGTACTGTAAACCTCCCTTTACAGTGAGGTTTCACTCACTTTAATCTGTGTTGTCATAGTTCAGCGACCCATGACTTTGAAAGTTTCAGATAAATAAATCATTTTTAAAACTGGTGTTCTAATAGTTTTTAATTATCCTAATTAAGCTGAACTAAATAAAATAAAAAATATACTGTAATATGATAGAAATCAGCTATTTGAGAAATTATTCATGTTATTGGCACAACAACCCCTGTGCAAGTGGACGGGTCTAATCCGTAATTACCTAAGTGTAGTTACAGGATGAGAGCTACGCTCATGGTATCCCGTCTTCCCAGCACTCTTTGTCATATAATGCTTTGAAACTACTGACGGTCTTGGCCTCCACCACCACCTCACCTAACTTGTTCCAACCGTCTACCACTCTGTTTGCGAAAGTGAATTTTCTTATATTTCTTCGGCATCTGTGTTTAGCTAGTTTAAATCTATGACCTCTTGTTCTTAAAGTTCCAGGTCTCAGGAAATCTTCCCAATCGATTTTATCAATTCCTGTTATTATTTTGTATGTAGTGATCATATCACCTCTTTTTCTTCTGTCTTCTAGTTTTGGCATATTTAATGCCTCTAACCTCTCCTCGTAGCTCTTGCCTTTCAGTTCTGGGAGCCACTTAGTAGCATGTCTTTGCACCTTTTCCAGTTTGTTGATGTGCTTCTTAAGATATGGGCACCACACCACTGCTGCATATTCTAACTTTGGCCTAACAAAAGTCGTGAACAATTTCTTTAGTATATCGCCATCCATGTATTTAAAAGCAATTCTGAAGTTAGAAAGTGTGGCATAGGCTCCTCGCACAATATTCTTTATGTGGTCCTCAGGTGATAGTTTTGTATCTAGAACCACCCCTAGATCTCTTTCTTTATCAGAATTCTTTAAAGATTTCTCACATAATATATAGGTTGTGTGGGGTCTATGTTCTCCTATTCCACATTCCATAACATGGCATTTATTAACATTAAATTCCATTTGCCAAGTGGTGCTCCATATACTTATTTTGTTCAGGTCATCTTGAAGGGCATGACAATCATCTAAGTTTCTTATCCTTCCTATTATCTTAGCATCATCAGCAAACATGTTCATATAATTCTGTATACCAACTGGTAGATCATTTATGTAGACAATAAACATGACTGGTGCAAGAACTGAACCCTGTGGTACTCCACTTGTGACATTTCTCCAGTCCGATACATTGCCTCTGATTACTGCCCTCATTTTTCTATCAGTCAGAAATTTTTTATCCATGTTAGAAGCTTACCTGTCACCCCTCCAATATTTTCCAGTTTCCAGAACAACCTCTTATGTGGAACTCTGTCGAAAGCCTTTTTTAGGTCCAGATAGATGCAGTCAACCCAACCAACTCTTTCCTGTAATATCTCTGTGGCTCGATCATAGAAACTGAGTAAATTCGATACTCAGGATCTTCCAGATCGAAAACCATACTGTCTGTCTGATATTATATAATTTCTCTCCAGATGTGCTACCCATTTAGTTTTGATTAATTTTTCCAATACTTTCACTATTACACTTGTCAATGATACAGGTCTCTAATTGAGGGGGTCTTCCCTGCTGCCACTTTTGTAGATTGGAACTATGTTAGCCTGTTTCCACACGTCTGCTACGATTCCTGTCCACAGGGATGCCTGAAAGATCAGGTGAAGTGGAATGCTGAGCTCAGATGCACACCACCATGCATGTTTCGTTCGATTTCGTCGCCACGGTTCAGTGACCTACAGCTTCGAAATAATGAAATTTATTTATTTATTTATTTATTTATTTATATACAAGAAGGTACATTGGGTTTTTGAGAATACATAGCATAGTACAGTATTTACACTCTTGTAAAGCCACTAGTATGCGCAGCGTTTCAGGCAGGTCCTTAACCCTTAAAGTGCGCATCACGTCATATGACGTGTTGGAGTACTACGCAAGATTTAAATGGCCCGCGGTTACACGGGGTTCACCACACCTTCATCAGGGCTCTTGTAAACAGTCGCCATTTAAAAAAAAAATCGTGGGCCAAACTCCCGGGTGTTATTGCCCTCAGTATTGAGTGAGCAACCAAGCCTGACGCACGCAGCATGAGCTAACAGCACTGCTGTTCAGCTTGTGACCACAACATCGCCTAAAAATGCCAAAATATACTTGTTCATGCTATTATGTAGCGATGATATTATTACAGAAGACCCCTGACTGATAAAACTGACCAGGGTTCTGATAATAGCAGGATTGTGGTGATATTTAGCGCTGTGCGCCATGGAGGGAGGAGTAATGCTGTGGGAGGGAGGGTGGTGGCGATGTCTTCTGACTGTGTGTGGCCACCTTTTATTGACTGCACTCACCATACTAGCTTAGTGGTTCGCTATGGTGATCACAAATGTAGATACTTATATATAACGTGTGTATAGAGGGTATAAACAGCAAGAGAAGGTTAGGAGCCGCCGTTTTGGTGAGGGCGGTGGCGTCGTCTGCACGACGCCACTGTGCAGACGACGGTGTTGTTTACTGGTTACCACGATGGTCTTTGGGCACCACACCAGTTTACTTGTACATGTATGGTGAATAAAACAGGTAGATATTTATATATAATGTGTGTATATAGCGTAATAACAGCACACAGTATTGTTGGAGGAGAAATTTATTGCGTCTGGCCTTGAGGGCGGCAGCCATCAGCTGACTGTGTGAGGTCCTACGTCTTTGTGCCTTTACTCACCTCACCATACAAGCTTAGATGTACAGTTATGGTGAACAAAACATGTAGGTACTTATATATAACGTCTGTATATAGTGAATTATAGCAAAAACAGTATTGTGGGAGGAGAATGTGGGTGAGTCAGATGACTTGAGAGAGGGCAGGAGTGGCTGGCTGGTACACGGCGGTCACTCCTCGTTACTTTTTGACTCATAACAGCTACTTAGTGGTTCGTTATAGTGAACAAAACATGCAGATACTTATATATAACCTGTGCTTATAGTGTAATAACCGACAAAGTATTTGTTCACTGATTGATGAACATAATTGAATCAACAATATGCACACCATATTTTTTAGTACAGCAATGATTCACTCATTTTATTATATAAATATATCAAACTATATAGTGAATTATAGCAAAAACAGTATTGTGGGAGGAGAATGTGGGTGAGTCAGATGACTTGAGGGAGGGCGTGAGTGGCTGGCTGGTACACGGCGGTCACGCCTCGTTACTTTTTCGTTACTTTATTATACCCCTAGCATGTTAAGGGTTAACCCTTAACATGCTAGGGGTATAATATCCTTTCTTCCCTACAGGCGCATGTAATTTTGAAAAACAAAAACAAAAAAATATTTTTTCTTCCTAACCTGTTAATTTGTGTTCACTGATCACGGGAAAAATAATAAAAAAATCGTAAGTGGCATATATTGCCCGCTATAGGGCGGGGAAGTCTGGCAAAAGATAGGTGCTGACTCAGCGTGCGTCCCAGGCGGTCTGTTGCTCGCCAGCTGTCAGGCTGAAGTTGCCACAGAGAGATAATTACCTAATTATTTCAATGTCTCTAATTGATTTTTCATAGTTTTTTTGCTGTAATATTATTCAATAGTGTGTAGTTTGATATATTTATATAATAAAATAAGTGAATCATTGCTGTACTTAAAAATATGGTGTGCATATTGTTGATTCAATTATGTTCATCCATCAATGAACAAATACTTTGTCGGTTATTACACTATAAGCACAGATTATATATAAGTATCTGTATGTTTTGTTCATTATAACGAACCACTAAGTAGCTATTATGAGTCAAAAAGTAACGAGGAGTGACCAAATGATCAAATATTATCACTTCATCAGGAAAACTCACAAATGGACGAAGAAAATGACCATCTATTTTGTGCAAATGGCTATCTGCAATGCTTATGTGATGTACAACTACTACACAAAAAATACTAAACTATAATACTACATATACTAAAATACTAAATACTAAACATTTGTGGGCAGGAATTGGGAGTGTAGCTGGAAGGCGTCTGGGCACTCACTCGCGGTTAATGCGTGGCCCGTCTTCAAGTCGTCGGCGGGTGGAGCGTGACCAGGTTTTTTATTTTATATGCTAATGTTCCTCTAGAGAATTCTATTGCGAACCCATTGATACCAAAATGAAAGACCTAAGACGAAAATTGAGGTGACCAGAGGGAAAAGAGTGAACACATTTTATCGCTTTTGCGGGCTCCTGGGTAACTCGTTCTCACTTTCTATGTTTGTTGCGGGTAATTAGCCGGGCTTTTGGCATTTATATGCATATAGTGCTGTAGTGAATTATATTGCAAACACAATGATACCAAATTTAATCTCGTAGGACGAGAATTAAGGTGACAAAGTTGAAGAGAGTATACACTTTTCAGAATTAACGCGCGCTCCCGTGAAAGGCTGGGACCCAAATCGCACAGTTGAGGGGTGGCGGGCAGGGCACGCCAAAGTGTTAAATACATGGATGGCGATATACTAAAGAAACTGTTCACGACTTTTGTTAAGCCAAAGCTAGAATATGCAGCGGTTGTGTGGTGCCCATATCTTAAGAAGCACATCAACAAACTGGAAAAGGTGCAAAGACACGCTATTAAGTGGCTCCCTGAACTGAAGGGCAAGAGCTACGAGGAGAGGTTAGAGGCATTAAATATGCCAAAACTAGAAGACAGAAGAAAAAGAGGTGATATGATCACTACATGCAAAATAGTAACAGGAATTGATAAAATCGATAGGGAAGATTTCCTGAGACCTGGAACTTTAAGACCAAGAGGTCATAGATTTAAACTAGCTAAACACAGATGCCGAAGAAATATAAGAAAATTCACTTTCGCAAACAGAGTGGTAGACGGTTGGAACAAGTTAGGTGAGAAGGTGGTGGAGGCCAAGACTGTCAGTAGTTTCAAAGCGTTATATGAGCTGGGAAGCTCATATATCCTGTAACTACACTTAGGTAATTATGGGTGGTACGCCGCTCTCGTTTATCTTCTCTCTCTAATCATAGCCCCCTTGTTACCGGGGGAGTTCTGGATTTTATATATGAGGACACTCGCCTAGTTCTTTTCTCTGAAAAAAACTAGGGTATGGGGTGGCTCGGAGTGGTGCCGCCTCCACCTCTACACTATACCTGTTCTTCTCCTCCTGCACACGCATCTCTGGACATGCTCCACTTGCAATGCTCCCGGAATGTTACACTGGTAAGCTGTGTAATTACCTAAGTGTAATTACCTAAGTGTAGTTACAGGATGAGAGCTACGCTCGTGGTGTCCCGTCTTCCCAGCACTCTTTGTCATATAACGCTTTGAAACTACTGACGGTCTTGGCCTCCACCACCTTCTCACTTAACTTGTTCCAACCGTCTACCACTCTATTTGCGAAGGTGAATTTTCTTATATTTCTTCGGCAACTGTGTTTAGTCGTGACATGATAGTGCCAGGCACTGGTTCTCGCTTTTGGAATTAGTGTTGGGTATGGTTTGTACTGTTTGCTTGGCCTCTTTGCATGAGTCTTAATGTGACCTTAACCTGTACGTATATGTTGTTCTTTGTTACACTGGGGCACAGCCCTGGATTTTGGTAACTTTTTGGTTTCGTCTTTAAGCGACTGGATCTTTTCTGGACTCTGGACATTAAATTCTTGACTGTCATTCAGTGCCTGGCTGCACCCTTATATATACATTGCATATAGATATACATGTATACACCTATACACCTCACCATCCTCCAATAGGTTGGAAGGGATGTTACCTGTCATTAGGGGGCTGAACTTTGGTGTTAATGTGAGGGTTGGCTTCTCTCATTAGCACATGAGATTGTTGGGGGAGAGTGTATTGCTTATCCTCGCTACAAGTCTCTCTGTGTATATGGTTGTTCATGTACATTCTGTTGCCAATTGCTTCTTGGGTCTTCTAAGTTCTTCATATTGCTTATGCTCTTGTCCCTAGTTTCTAGTGCTGGGACAATATTTAACCCTTAAAATGCACAAATCATATACTGTATATATGATTTCAGTGACAAAACCGAAACCGCGCACATCATATATATATGATTTCGTGTCTAGCACTATATTTTAAACACCCCGCCTGGGATAGGGGCAGCTATAGTGCAGACACGATCGATAGTTGCCAGATGCCACCTAGAAAAAAAATCCAGGCCAACATTCTTGGGTGTAAGAGCATCAGTATTAAGCATGCAACCAAGGCTGGCACACGCAGCACGAGCTCACAGCACCGCTGTTCAGCTTGTGACCACAGCATCGCCTAAAAATGCCATAATATATATGATACTGCTATTATTTAGCGATGATATTATTACAGAAGGCCCCTGACTGTGATAAAACTGACCAGGGATTCTGATAATAGCAGGATTGTGGTGATATTTAGCGCTGTGCTCCATGGAGGGAGGCGTAAGGCTGTGGGAGGGAGGGTGGTGGCGTCGTCTTCTGACTGTGTGTGGCCACCTTTTATTGACTGCACTCACCATACCAGCTTAGTGGTTCGCTATGGTGAACACAAATGTAGATACTTATATATAACGTGTGCATTGAGTGTAATAACAGCAAGAGGAGTAGGTTGGGAGCCGCCGTTTTGGTGATGTAGGTGCGTCGTCTGCACGACTTGTCATGTTGTTTACTGGTGGCCACTATGGTCTTTGGGCACCATACCAGCTTATTTGTACAGGTATGGTGAATAAAACAGGTAGATACTTATATATAATGTGTGTATATATCGTAATAACACCACAAACAATATTGTTGAAGGAGAAATATTAGTGCGCCTGGCCTTGAGGGCGGCTGCCACCAGCTGACTGTGTGAGTAGCTACGTCTTTGTGCCTTTACTCACCATACAAACTTAGATATACAGTTCTGGTGAACAAAACATGTAAATATGTATATATAACGTCTGTATAGGAATAAATGCAAAAACAGTATTGTGGGAGGAGAATGAGGGCGAGTGAGGTGTTGAGGGAGGGAGTGGCAGTGAGTGGCTGGCTGGTGTGTGGCAGTCACACCTTGTTGCATTTTGACTCACAAGACCAATTTAGTGGTTCGTTAAGGTGAACAAAACATGCAGATACTTATATATAACCTGTGCATATAGTGTAATAACAGCAAAACTATTTGTTTATTGTTTTATGAACATAATAATTGAATCACTAATATGCACACCATAATTTTGAGTACAGCGATGGTTCACACATTTTATTATATAAATATATCACAATTCACTCTATTGAATAATATTACTGCAAAAAAAAAACTAAGAAAAAAATCAATCAGAGACATTGAAATAATTAGGTAATAAAATATTTGTGGCAACTGCCGCCTGACAGCTTGAGCGGAGTAGACCTCGTCCAGCGAAGGCTCTGTCAACGCCCCTTTTTTGCCACACTTCCCTACCCTATTGCGGCTAAAATATGCCACCTACGATTTTTTTGTTATTTTTTCCGTGATCAGGGAACAAAAATTAACACTTCTATAAGTTGAAAGAATTTTTTGGATTTTTTTTTGTTGCGCCTGTGGGTGTTAATTCCATTTGGACCCCTAGCGGTTTGAGGGTTAAGGTCTTTTCTTTGCATTTTTATGTATTACTACAGTACCTCTATACTACACATTGTTGTGTATCTTGGAAGGTGCATGTTGGCTTTTCTCATGCTCGTGCTAAGTTGGGCTGTGTTCATGTTCAGTTCCCTGTTGTCGAACGGGCCCAGTGTTCCATTATAGGTCTGAGTTCTTCCTCTTATCCTTGTCTGTCACTACCAGCTTCTGCGTTGCAGTGTTTGCTGGTAGATATAGTTTTCCGATCATCCACTCCTGCCCTACAGTTAATTTTCGTTGGGCCTTTTCTTTGTGTTCCCTTTCAGGACAGTACATTTATGTTTTAGTGCAGTACATGTTCTACATAGTTCTCCTCATTTCTTCCTCTGCGACATGTGCATCGTTCTGCCCTGCTGGGGCTGGTGGTGCCGCTCCTGTGGGTTGCGGTGTCACGGTTTTTCGCTTCGCGTTTTGGTGCGTGGTGCTCGTTTCCTTGTTGGCCTCTACCTGGGCCCTGGTTCTTAGGTTTTTATTGCCATTTTGTCCTTGCTATTTGAAAAGTCTGCGCTTCAGCAGTTTCTGCAAGCGGCTTTTTCTCGTCTTTAAATGTTGGACTTATCGTTCTTTCAGGGGTCGGGGAGGGGGGGAAATCCCTCCCTCAGCATTGCTCTTCCCACCATACTATGCACAGCGCTAATTATCACAACATTCCTGCTATTATCAGAATCCTGGACATTTTTATCACAGGGGGGGGGGGGGTCTTTTGTAATACTATCATCGCTAAATAATAGCAGGCACATGTATATTTGACATTTTTAGGAGATGCAGTGGTCACAAGCTGAACAGCAGTGTTGATAGCTTATGCTACGTGCACCAGCCTTGGTTGCTCAGTCAGTACTGAGGCTCTCACACCTGGGAATGTTGACCATGATTTTTTTTTTAAATGGCATCTGTTCACAAGAGCCCTGAGGAAGCTGATGTGAACCCCATATAGCCGTGGGACTTTTAAATCTTGCGTGGTACTCCAACACACGAATAGCTGTGGTGCGCAGTTCCATGACAGTTACTCACCACAGCTATTGATGTGTTGCGCAGTTTAAGGGTTAACCCCAGGGGCTGCTCTTGCAATTATAGCCTGCAACATGCCCAGGCACAAGAAATACAAAAATACATATTCTTTTTTTCATCTTATAAAAAGTATTCATTTGTGTTCCCTGATCACGGGAAAAATAATAAAAAAAATTATAGGTGGCATATTTTGGCTTCAAGAGGGTGTGGAAGTCTGACAAAAATGAGGCGTTGACAGAGCAAGTGTCGGAGGAGGTCTGCTCCGCCCAAGCTGTCAGGCAGGAGTTGCCACAAAGATATTACTACCTATTTATTTCAATGTCTCTGATTTGTTCTCAGTTTTTGGCAATAATATTACTCAATAATGTGTAGTGTGATATATTTATATAATAAAATGTGTGAACCAACTGTACAACTAAGCTAGTATGATGAGTCAAGACAATAATTGAGATCGCCACACAATCAGCTGATGCTCCCTCCCTCACTCGCCAGCATTCCTACTCCCACTATAACATTTGTGCTGTTTTCACACTATAAACACACATTATATATAAGTATCTACATATTTTGTTCACCATAACTGTACAATTAAGCTGGTATGGTGCCCAAACAACAGTGGCCACAACAAAATTGCTTGTCAAGAGACACAGCAGCCAGCAGTCGACACCACCTGTCACCAAAATGGCTCCTCCCAACATACTCCTTTTGCTGTTATTTCACTATATACATATGTTATACAGTATATAAGTATCTACATTTGTGTTCTCCATAGTGAACCACTAAGCTGGTATGGTGAGTGCAGACAATAACAGGTGGCCACAGGTCCGCTTGGAGCGTGCTGTCCAAGCGGACAGCACGCTGGACATGTGATCCTGTGGTCCCGGGTTCGATCCGGGCGCCAGTGAGAAACGATGGGCAGAGTTTCTTTCACCCTATGCTCCTGTTACCTAGCAGTAAATAGTTAGTCAGCTGTCACGGGCTGCTTCCTGGGGGGTGTGTGTGTGTGTGTGTGGTGTGAAAAATAAAAAATTAAAATTGTAGTAGTAGAAACAGTTGATTGACAGTTGAGAGGCGGGCCAAAAGAGCAGAGTTCAACCCCCGCAAGCACAACTAGGTGAATACAACTAGGTGAATACAAAGTCAGCAGATGCGACCTCCCTCAGCATTACTGCTCCCACCATACTGTACACAGTGCTAATTATCACAACAGTCCTGCTATTATCAGAATCCTGGTCAATTTTATCACAGTCAGGGGTCTTCTGTAATACTATCATTGCTAAATAATACCAGTTACATATATAGTTTGACATTTTTAGGCGATGCTGTAGTCACACGCTGAACAGCAGTGCTGTTAGCTCATGCTGCGTGCACAGCTGTTAGCTCTGCGTGCACAGCAGTGCTGTTAGCTCGTGTTGCGTGCACCAGCAGTGCTGTTAGCTCTGTGCACCAGCAGTGCTGTTAGCTCTGCTGCGTGCACCAGCAGTGCTGTTAGCTCGTGCTGCGTGCACCAGCAGTGCTGTTAGCTCGTGCTGCTGCACCAGCAGTGCTGTTAGCTCGTGCTGCGTGCACCAGCAGTGCTGTTAGCTCGTGCTGCGTGCACCAGCAGTGCTGTTAGCTCGTGCTGCGTGCACCAGCAGTGCTGTTAGCTCGTGCTGCGTGCACCAGCAGTGCTGTTAGCTCGTGCTGCGTGCACCAGCAGTGCTGTTAGCTCGTGCTGCGTGCACCAGCAGTGCTGTTAGCTCGTGCTGCGTGCACCAGCAGTGCTGTTAGCTCGTGCTGCGTGCACCAGCAGTGCTGTTAGCTCGTGCTGCGTGCACCAGCAGTGCTGTTAGCTCGTGCTGCGTGCACCAGCAGTGCTGTTAGCTCGTGCTGCGTGCACCAGCAGTGCTGTTAGCTCGTGCTGCGTGCACCAGCAGTGCTGTAGCTCGTGCTGCGTGCACCAGCAGTGCTGTCTAGCTCGTGCTGCGTGCACCAGCAGTGCTGTCAGCTCGTGCTGCGTGCACCAGCAGTGCTGTTAGCTCGTGCTGCGTGCACCAGCAGTGCTGTTAGCTCGTGCTGCGTGCACCAGCAGTGCTGTCGCTCGTGCTGCGTGCACCAGCAGTGCTGTTAGCTCGTGCTGCGTGCACCAGCAGTGCTGTTAGCTCGTGCTGCGTGCACCAGCAGTGCTGTTAGCTCGTGCTGCGTGCACCAGCAGTGCTGTTAGCTCGTGCTGCGTGCACCAGCAGTGCTGTTAGCTCGTGCTGCGTGCACCAGCAGTGCTGTTAGCTCGTGCTGCAGTGCACCAGCAGTGCTGTCAGCTCGTGCTGCGTGCACCAGCAGTGCTGTTAGCTCGTGCTGCGTGCACCAGCAGTGCTGTTAGCTCGTGCTGCGTGCACCAGCAGTGCTGTTAGCTCGTGCTGCGTGCACCAGCAGTGCTGTTAGCTCGTGCTGCGTGCACCAGCAGTGCTGTTAGCTCGTGCTGCGTGCACCAGCAGTGCTGTTAGCTCGTGCTGCGTGCACCAGCAGTGGTGTTAGCTCGTGCTGCGTGCACCAGCAGTGCTGTTAGCTCGTGCTGCGTGCACCAGCAGTGCTGTTAGCTCATGCTGCATGCACCAGCAGTGGTGTTAGCTCGTGCTGCGTGCACCAGCAGTGCTGTTAGCTCGTGCTGCGTGCACCAGCAGTGCTGTTAGCTCGTGCTGCGTGCACCAGCAGTGCTGTTAGCTCATGCTGCGTGCACCAGCAGTGCTGTTAGCTCGTGCTGCGTGCACCAGCAGTGCTGTTAGCTCGTGTTGCGTGCACCAGCAGTGCTGTTAGCTCGTGCTGCGTGCACCAGCAGTGCTGTTAGCTCGTGCTGCGTGCACCAGCAGTGCTGTTAGCTCGTGCTGTGTGCACCAGCAGTGCTGTTAGTTCGTGCTGCGTGCACCAGCAGTGCTGTTAGCTCGTGCTGCGTGCACCAGCAGTGCTGTCAGCTCGTGCTGCGTGCACCAGCAGTGCTGTTAGCTCGTGCTGCGTGCACCAGCAACATGTACCAGCCATGGTGGCTCGGTACTGAGGCTCTTACACCGGGAATGTTGCCCACTATATTTTTTTTTATAAATGGCATCTGTTTACAAGAGTCCTGAGGAAGCTGAGAATACAGAGAAATAGGGGGAATACAGAGAACATATACGGCACGCATAGACATGATAAAGCACCTAAATTATTGGGATAGTCTCAAAGTTCTCCGAATGACTAGAAAGGAGACGAGAGAGATACCAAATAATATACACATGGAAAATACTGGAGGGCCAGGTCCCAAATCTACACAGTAAAATAACAACATACTGGAGTGAACAATATGGAAGAAAATGCAGAATAGAACCAGTGAAAAGCAG
>NW_027189519.1:152500-159994 GCF_040958095.1 Procambarus clarkii | reverse complement strand
CAAATAGGTATTTGTTTCTGGTGTGGTGCTCATGGGATCTGTTACAACCTTCTAGGAAGCTTTTAAGGTCAGGATTGACATTACAGTGCAGCGTTTTATATATATAAAATACACATGAGAGTATGTGCAGGGACTTAATATCTAACATATTCAGAGATTTGAGTAAGGGTCCATATATACTGCCCGGTTGCCTGAAATGCTATATGCCTACTATAGTGGCTTTAGGTATTGTATGCACTAGCTCTATCTATAAATCCAACATTATGTTTGTAAATCAACTATGTATGTACTTTCCTGAATAAAATTGACTTTACTGTACACTTATATTCTCTGTGGATTTGTTACCCCTATCGTTTGGGAGAAAAAAAATGACTAATACGTTCGGCGAATGACTTTGACTTCAACTTCACTTTGACTTCGTTCATGTCATCGTATTTTCCGTAATATAGGTTATGACAATGCATTATATTATTGTGTGCAAATAAGTTTGAAATTTCATGTACCCTAAAAATATTAAAATAAAGAATAAGAATAATTAAATAATTGTTGTAGTAAATTGTCACACGTTCATCATACGCAAACGAACACACAGTTTGGAGCGTCAGTACAAGACCGCCGCCATTTTAAAACATGGCTTCGAATGTAAGTAATGTTTTTCTCGTACTAACACTGTATTATACAATAGATTTGGTCTTGAATTCACAAATTTAGTTGTTACATCTGACAGAGTATGTTAGACGGTGTAATGCTGGTCCATGTTAACGTATTTGTGGGCTTGGTTGGTTTAAATGTGGAGGCGAGGCCTGGCTGTGCTGGTGTATGTGGAGGCGAGGCCTGGCAGTGCTGGTGTATGTGGAGGCGAGGCCTGGCTGTGCTAGTGTGTATGTGGAGGCGAGGCCTGGCTGTGCTAGGTGTATGTGGAGGCGAGGCCTGGCTGTGCTAGTGTGTATGTGGAGGCGAGGCCTGGCTGTGCTAGTGTGTATGTGGAGGCGAGGCCTGGCTGTGCTAGTGTGTATGTGGAGGCGAGGCCTGGCTGTGCTAGTGTGTATGTGGAGGCGAGGCCTGGCTGTGCTAGTGTGTATGTGGAGGCGAGGCCTGGCTGTGCTAGTGTGTATGTGGAGGCGAGGCCTGGCTGTGCTAGTGTGTATGTGGAGGCGAGGCCTGGCTGTGCTAGTGTGTATGTGGAGGCGAGGCCTGGCTGTGCTAGTGTGTATGTGGAGGCGAGGCCTGGCTGTGCTAGTGTGTATGTGGAGGCGAGGCCTGGCTGTGCTAGTGTGTATGTGGAGGCGAGGCCTAGCTGTGCTGGTGTATGTGGAGCGAGGCCTGGCTGTGCTAGTGTGTATGTGGAGGCGAGGCTCTGGCTGTGTTAGTGTGTATGTGGAGCGAGGCCTGGCTGTGCTAGTGTGTATGTGGAGGGCGAGGCCTGGCTTGTGCTAGTGTGTAGTGTGGAGGCGAGGCATGTACAACACTCCCCAATAGGAAGAAAACCCACTGGGTTCTAGGGCTAGGTTTAGGCTTATCTGTATAATTGAATTAAGCCTAGCAAAGCCTAGAACCTAGTTCAGTAATTTAAAAAATGTTGTAACTTGAAAAATGCCATTCAATACATTACACAATTTAAATATTTTCAGGCAATCAACACAACCCTCTCATGTTGGCTAACCCTCTCTCATGTTGGTCAATAATTTTAATTATTTTTTTATGGAGTAATCTTTGCTGTTGAAATGTAGTCTTTTTGAGACTACATTTCAAATGTAGTGTGTGTGGAGGCGTGTATGTTAGGTATTACCTAATATACACGGTCTAATATATCTATCTGTGTGAAATAGATTAAATCCATTTATTTGATATTCAGCTAATAGTTCTGTATTTTCTACATTTCATCCATGTTTGGTAAGTGCAATAATATGTATTGTTTCATTGCAGATTAGAGATTCAAGATAGTTCTAGATTTCCGAAGTACTGAAACGCGCGCCATACAGGCTTGGTGGATCTAGGTGCAAGGTAAAATTATTTAACATTTACTTGTTTTGTATTTATGTTTTGTATTTATATGCATAATGCATTTATATGCATTATTCTCTAGAATAATAGATCTCGTAATAATTTTGCAAAAAATAGTGGCATTTACTATTTTTAAAAGATTATTAAAAAATTTACTGATATGGTGCATTCGAAGGCGAAGAGGGAGAACGGCCTGTTGACATAGCTCGGGTGCAAGGGGGGGGGGGGGGGTTGTGTAAAAGCCTGGTTTTGTGCCTCGGAGAGGCTATGGGATTCCAGTAAGTTCAGTAGAACTTCGGTTTCAACCCTTTTACCCTGTTGTAGCTCAGTCGATTAAGGCAGTGTCTTGGGATGCTCCCCGGACGCAGGTCGAATCCTCGTCACGGCCCCTTGTGGATTTGTTCATTTTGATGCATCACGTTATTGTGATCTGTGTGTGTAATTCTTCACTTGCTACAGCAACAGGAATGTGTGTGTATGTATTTGTGTTGTTGAATATGACCGAAAGTGTAAGATTAATGATTCTAACACAAATCGTCTGAATATTTGTTTTTCTTCACTGTCGAGAGTAGTTAAAAAAATTTACTCGAGTTTATTTTCACACTTTATTTATGGTCCTTAAGTCCCTCTCCTTAATGCTGCTGCTGTTTCTCGCATCTTTGCATCGCTTGTATGTTTGGGGTTTGGCCTCTTGCTATATATTGATTCCATTTGTGTGTGTTTGGGTCTCAGGCCCTCTCGCAATTTCTGTTGAACAAACCCCTTTTCCTAGTTCTGCATCTCTCCTTGGTACAAATTTTGTTGTGCTTTTATTCATATATTTCACAAAACTTGACATACATTTCATTTACTTCATGTCCTATCAGCAAGTGTTTGTCAAATTCTTTAAGGAAAGTTTATCATCCTGATTGCAGATCTCTAGCGATATTATGTCAACTTCTTGTGGATTCGCAATCATTATTTAATTTACCTTTAGGTGTTCTTTCACCAGCACAGCAACACTGTACCTCTCCAACCAGTTTAAGATAAAAACTAAGTACTAACTAATTAACTCAATGTAACCTACCTTACCCCCAAAATGACAACCCATGTCTTCTATTTTAAACAATGCTGTTTTGTTGACCAAATTGTATTTGTTTTTTTCTGGAATGTTTCCCCCCCCCCCCCCACCACTGTACCACCACATTGAGTTTAGTAGCTCTGTGCACGTCAGGTGCTGTTTAATATACAGACCCTACTCCTCCATTTGACCTAGTTTCTCTATCACATCTATATCACTTTGTGCTTTAGGCCTGGTGGAGCTTGGTCCACCAGGCTGTTGTTTGGAGTGGCCCGCAGATCCACATACAGTCTGCATATGATATACAGTCTGTTGATCAATTGAACTACAGTAGTTAGTTTTTATCATCCGAATGCACCAATATGTGTTCATTCTTCCCAGATGAAGGAACTAGGTAATATTCATCATCTGAATGCACCATCTGAAGCTTTAACACACTCATGATACACGAGAGGTTTAAAAAAACTTTTAAAACTTTTAAAAACTTTTTGACCTATGTATTTAAAAGCAATTCTAAAGTTAAAAAGTGTAGCATAGGCCCCCTCGCAGAATGTTCTTAATATGATCCTCAGGTTATAGTTTTCTATCTAAAACCACCCCTAGATCTCTTTCTTGATCAGAATTCTTTATAGATCTCTGTGGCTCGATCATAGAAACTGAGCAAATTCGTTACACTGGACCTTCCAGATCGAATACCATGCTGACAGTCTGATATATCATTCAGTACGTCTGCATCTGAAATTGAGCAATACCGGATTTATTATTTGGTTTTATAAATTTTATACTTATAATCTTAACTTATTTCAGAGACCACGAGTAATCTGGGCTTCGAACTCAACAGAAAAGCCTTCCGTAGACCTGCTTCTTTGCTACATAATAGACAAAATTTAGTAAGTATTGATTTATTTACTATTTATTATTTATTTACCGTTATTAGTATAATGGATCTCGTAATAATTTTGCAAAAATAATGGCATTTACTATTTTAAAAGCTCGGGTGCAGGGGGGGGGGGGGTTATGTAAAAGCCTGGTTTGTGCCTCGGAGAGGCTATGGGATCCAGTAAGATCGTCCTTCCTTTCCTCCCTAGAATCTGGATGTAGCAGGTGCTCAATTGTCAAAAGTGAAAAATTGGTTTTGTCTTCCGAATGCACCATTTCTGTAAATTTGCTAATAATCTTTTAAAAATAGTAAATGCCATTATTTTTGCAAAATTATTACGAGATCTATTATACTAATAACGGTTTGATAAAATACAGTAGACTGCCTACTGGTTTTACCTGTAATAAGGTTTGATACAGATGATTATGATTATGGTTTTGGCCTCCACCACCCTCTCACCTAACTTGTTCCAACCATGTCTACCACGCTGCTTGCGAAAGTTAATTTTCTAATATTTCTGTGGCATCTTTGTTTGGTTACCTTTTACAATATCTTCTTTTTATTCTACCATCTAGTTTTGGCATTTTATGCCTCTAACCTGGGAGCCACTTATTGGCAAGTCTATACCTTTACCAGTTGATGTGATTCTTTAGATATGGGCACCATATCTCCAGGTGTCCTACACAATTAGCTTTAATTAAATTTTCCAAAATTATCACTTACACTTGTAATACAGGGTTCTAGGTTCCCTATAGTGTCCTTTATTGAAATAGAGTTTAACAACAATTTCAATGTCCCTATTTTCTTTTAGATTATATCTCAACATATAATTAATGTCCAACAGGACATGATTACTCTTTCCAATGGGAGGATGGTATTGAATATTTGATCTAGTACTGATGGAAATATTTATATAATAATCACTAGAAATTATTTCGATAAGAATTTGAATTTATGCATGTCTTTGTTTTGGCATGCCTCTATTTCCATATGTTACATTTCTGCATGTCTCCAATTCTGGAAGTGTTCACTTTTGCATGTGCCTGACAAGGATGTTATATGCACCAGCTTTAATTATCACACATTGTATATAATGAATGACTTATTTTTAGAATTTTAATACATATTGCATCTGTCAATACATTATTAACAATAATATAGGTAATATGGTAGTCTAATGTAGAAATTTGACACTCTTTAACAGAATGTACGAGTATAAGCGAAAAAAGCGACTCCAATACAACAACAGATGGATGCAAGTATCAAGAAGGCTAAAACGTATACACAAAATGCATCCAAATACAGCTGTACACACTAGTGAACCCATTAATCTTACTGAGGCAGCATCAAGTTCAGAGATTGAGTCGTCAGACAATGACATTAGTTCTTTTGAAGCCGAGTCAAATCAAGAGTATGGATTAGGCTCTGAAATTGATGATTTACACATGAATCTTACTGATATTCATGATGTATTGTCTAATTCTCAAAGTGAGGAGGAGAATGATGACCATGATAATCATCATTCACTTGTTTACCCACAGAATTTATTAATTCAGTGGGTAAACAAGAATGGTGTTACACACAATGCTGTTGATGAATTATTTTTTTGCAGTAACAGAAAAAATGGAATACATAATGAAGGAATTATCAAAATTGACATTTTTATCAGGGGATATCCTGAATATTGTCAAAATGACGGAAACCCATATGTCAAAAACACATGGAGATATACCAATCCTGGAAGACATTCTTCCATCCCCACTTGAAACTGTTGAGCAGGTGGAAAGTCTGTCACATGAGCTAAAAGTTAACAGTGAATATAAAAAGAGTATGGTAAGTGTTGCTTAATTCTTTTAGCCTGAGTATGGTAAGTGTTGCTGAATTTTTTTAGCCTTGTACATATGTCTTTTGATTAGTTTTTTTTGCAGATGAAGGAAGGTGGGGTGGCACATAATTGATTGTTCAGTGTTATGTTTAAGGTACAAATAAAACAAAAGCAAAAGTTACTCAAATTCGTTGATTTTTGTAATAGTTAAGAAGGAAAATATTTTAATGCTATTTATTTAATACAGTTGGAAATTAGAAAATCTAATGTTGAGATTGAAAGATATATATTATTCTCTATTACCTTACAGCTTATGCATTATTTTAACAGGTCCAGACGCTGTCTCAAATGGGCGGTGCAAGCTGTGGAGACACAGTGAGACGAATGATGAGGAGGATAGGGACCTATGGGGTCTGGTCTCAGTATTCACTCGTTGGGCGCAAGAGGAAACGTGTCTTCAAAACCTTGGATATTTGTAATGTAATAATAAGTACGTAAATTTGACATTTTTTTGGATTATATATGTCTGCATGTATTATGTATTATACTTGCATGCTTGTTAATGACTTGTATTCTAGTCTTGTGGGTATCTCCTTTCTCCTACGGGCCAAATGCTTTGTTCTTACCTAGCATTTTGCTTTGTTTGGGTATGAATGTTTGTGTACCTTCATTGTATATTTTGCAAAATTTGCCATATATCTCATTACTCCTCTGCCTAGCAACAAGTCTGTCTAATTATACTCAATAACTATTTTTCAAAGTTCCCCATAGTGTCCTTTATTGAAATAGAGTTCATGAACCGTTTCAATATCCTTATTTTCTTCTAGATTATATCTTAAAGTATATTTAAATGTTATTGTTATTAAATGTTATTGTGACATTGCATTGCAATTGAGCTGCGTTGTTAACCATTCTGTTCATTTCATGAGTATATTTTATTTTCTATTTTTTCATATCATTTTTTTTATCTGTTTTTATTTTTCAGTGATGGGAATATCAGATCATTTGATGTTCCCATCAGAAAATTGGGAAAGTCAGATCTTTTGATGTTCCCAATTTTCAGATGGAAGCATCAGACCATCATGGAATGCATGGGATGAGGTAGTTTAGAATGGTGGGGAGGACGAGAGGGGGGATGGTGGGGAAGACGAGGGAACAGAGGAGAGGGTAATGGTGGGGAGGACGAGGGGACAGGGGAATGGAGAATGCTGGGGAGGACAAAGGGGACGAGGGGACGGAGGAAGACTGGAGAACAGGGGAACACCTAAATAAAAGCCAACAATGTTATTACTCTGTGGCTTCTTGTCTCCTGACAAAAAGAATTATAATTATATATATTAATTAATTCTTATAACTTTCCAGAAGCCTGTATCAACACCCACACTAATGCAACTGAAAGAGATGTTGAGACAAGTATTGCTGATATGTTGAAGAACGCCCCAAACAAACACGGTGGAAACAGATACAAGGTAAAGTTTGCCAATTTGCTGTAGTCTAATTCAATCTCTTTTTAGTAATCTTTGTGAACATTTATGCTATGAATAAGATAAAATAATGTAATTGATTTTGACTAAATATGTAGATATATTTAATTTTCTGAGCACTAATAATGAAAGAAAACCAAAATAAGAGGTGGCTACTATCTCTAATAATGGGCTGGAATAATACAGGATATAATAATATATATATATATATATATATAAATATATATACATATTTTTATAT